>NC_056732.1:185457341-185722341 GCF_019279795.1 Protopterus annectens | reverse complement strand
CACACACACACACACACACACACACACCATAGTTAATACTAGTTTTGTACTTATTTCAGTAAATAGCAATACACTGTGCAACACTGGTATTGTCACACCAGACCAGTAACTGCCATTTAACAGTCAAACAGCAGCAGGGGTAAGTCACTCTTATTTACCTTCCCTGATTATTCCTCATACTTTTGCTCTATCCTTTGTAAAAAGTTTGATTTGCTTGTAAATCATTCAGGATTACAGACAGTTAATAAATCCAGGCATTAGAGTTTTATACTTATTTGTCCAAAAAATGAAATCTGATGAAAAAGGTGCTATACTATTCACTTTTTAATTGAATTAGTGTAATATCTGGAATGTTCATGATCTTGAGCCTTTATTCTGCTATTATAGGTACTGCAATGAATTCTTCTGCAAAGAAGTTGAAAGTTGCAGTAGCTGGTGTTCTGCCAGTGTTTATAAAACTCCATGAAAAAGAAAACCATCCCTGAAGATCAAAATCATCAACTTTTCTTAAAATCCAAGTTTACACTGAAAACACTGGGCTGCTGATCTCTCTAGTGCTTACCTTGCTTACGTTCATTATCAGCTTTATCCTAACGGGGTCATATAACAGACCTGTCCAGGTTAAGGAGCATAAACAGGAAATTAATACATTTTTTCTCCTCATTTTTTTCCAACCAGCAGCAGCTTTTGTGGGGCCCCCACACACAGTCAGGGATGTCTAAGGCGGACCCCCTTGCAGCCACGGGTATTGCAAGTACCTAAAATTGGCTATGTTGTTAGTTTTAGTGGGCTGAAAGTACCCCTGGCTTAGCTAAATTCTGCTAGTGGACAATGTCAGTGGTAAAATATTTAATGAAATTGTGAAACTTGTTGCTTAATAAAACACTGTTACTATAACCAGAGACATATTTGAATTTTAAAGGAGATATAAATACAAATTATTACCCATCTGGTTTATTAAGTACACAAGATTGTTGCACTAGCTTTTGCTGGTTTGACAGACCTGTTGCAAAATATCAGGCTAAGACAACCTGCTGTGGTTCGGGGCCCTCCCAGGAACAGGGGGCCCCCAGCAACCGCAGGGTTCGCTGGTGCCTAAAGCCGGCTATGTATATGGATATAGCTATAGATGTAACATAACATGCTATTTATAAGAATAAAACTGCAAATATTTATGAATCACGGTAAACAGCACTTGAGTATTTTACATTTGGTCTCCCAGATGTTTTCTTCTTTTTTCCAGACAGGCCCATCTGAGGTGTTTTTGAAAATTCAAGGCAGTCCTCCTTGAATGAGGATCATGGGCTTAAATGATAAACTTTTTGCAGCAAAAAAAAAAAAGCAAAGTATTTTGGATCTTTTCTCCTTTATTTTACAAACAAGTATGAGAATGCCTGAAATGGTAACTAGAAGCTGTTAATCATTGATTGCTGGTGACTTCAAAGAAAAGCAAGTAAATGAATGGCTAAGCAGACTGGAATGAGGTAGATACTATATTACAGCAGAGTTGACTTTGAGTATGGTTGCAACTTTGCATAAATAATTGGACATACGCTTACTGCACATGTTCAATAGTCTTCCAGCAGCAGTCCTCTTCTTCACAATACCTGCCAGAGCTAGTCTGAGAAAGAGAGTTGGTTCTCGACAGATGAGGTAGTTGAATATACTCCACTGAACTATGACAAGACCAGCACAATTAAACAGAAAACTGAACTGCACCAAACTACATATTTGGGTACACAGGTAATGTAAACACAGGTTTCTAATGATCATATAAGTGATTTTTGTGCAATGAATAAAAACATGAAAACTAAAGGAAAAGCCCAACCCCCCCCCCCCCAGCTTTATTGTTTTCAGTTCAAAGTCCATAATACTATGAAAAAGCCCAGTATCACACACACACACACATGTATCACAGTAATAATTTGGGGCCAAACCAGTATCACAGCAGAGTAGGTAGATTCAGTGCACTCATCTCACTGAAAATAAATCATAACAAACATGATATTGACAGAATAGTTAAGTGACAAGGAAAAATAAAATCCCATGACAGTTTCAAGTCCACCATACGTACTGTGTCAAAATTCATGAATCACAAGGACTGATATACAAATATTCTGAAGTGATTGTGACAAACCAGCTACATAATCTCATTGCATCGTTGGAAATTATTTTATTTATTTTACATTTATTGACCTGGAGTGTCCGGCTGAGCTATTGCCCTTTTTCAGCAGAGGCCCAGGGAGAATAGCTCCAAAGATATACAATGCAATAAAAATAGCAATAGAGAATTTTGGTAGTTAACATACGTAAGCTACATACATGTATACTGTTAACAGGTAAAACAGTACTATAAACACAAAGGAGAATGTTAAAAACGTAGAATAAGTTGTATGGTTTGGTTTAAAAAAAGAGTTGAGTAAATATAAGATTTTGTATGCAGAGTAGCAGAAACTTAAAAGGTTACATAAGAATTTCAGGGAGCAGAATATAGAAGATGCTTTGGAGGTTGAATAGGAAGCACAGGATGAAGTAGTTAATGATAAGTTTTAGTAACTTAGTTTGTACTATAAAAGGTAGGCAATAATCAGGTAGGGTGAGTACAATGGCAGGACCAGTGTTTTTAAAGTGTCTTTGGTTGCTCGCTTAAATTGTCTGGGGTGAGTCAAGGACCTTATTTCTAGTGGGAGTTTGTTCCATGTAATAGAGAGATTGTAGCTCTGTAAGTTGCACCCTGTGTTGGATTTGGGTTTGTGGATCTTCAGTAGGTCTTAGGTTGAGCTTCAGAGAAGTCTGGTGGGGGAGTAGTGAGAGATGAGAGAAGATAGACTTGGGCAGAAATCAGGCTGATATAGGATGCAGTGTATGATTTGGAGTTGAGATTGTAGGAACAGGTGAGGTAGTTTGGGCCAGTTCATGTATTTTAGGGAGAGACAGTGGTGAGATTTATATGTTTGCTGAGCTGCAAATCTTGCTATTTTGTGGTTGTTTTTTTTTCTTATTTGGTAAATAGGGAGGAATTCAGATTTGTGAGTATTTGGGAACAATATGTTAAGCATGGTAGAAGATAGGCATGGGTAAGAGAAATCCTACCTTCAGTAGTTAGGAATTTGTTGTTCCTGTGCAGTAGTCCTAGCTTTTGGTGTTTTTTTTTTGATGCAATTGTTAATGTGAAGATCGAATTTTAGTTGGTTGCGAATGGTAATGCCAAGGAGTTTTGTGCTAGTTTCGACATATAGGAGTATTGTTTGGGTACCTTATGGAGAAGGAAAGTTTAATGTGGTTTGCAGATTTAGGTAGAAAGAGTAGTAATTTTGTTTTCTTAGGGTTGAGGATGAGATGATTATTAGTGAGTCATGTCTCTACTGAGTTGAAAGATGTCTGGGTATTAGTTAAGAGATCTAAGGGGGAATTAGCAATAGTTATGACTGTAGAGTCATTTGAGTATGGACAATGTTAGATTGAGGACAAGAGGAGTGGAGTGAGTTGGAGAAGTTATTAAAGAGTAGGGGTCCAAGAATGGAACCTTGGGGAACACCAGTTCTTACTGAAAAAGGGGTAGATAGTGTTGAGTCCCAGTGTACTGACTGCAGCCTATCAGAGAGATAGGTAGAGAACCATGCAACTGTATCAGAGGAGAAGTTTAGGTCTACAAGTTTACTAAGTAGCAGAGTGTGTGAGACAGTGTCAAAAGCCTTAGAAAGGTCAAGGAATAGACAGGATATGAGTGTGTGATCATCTTTAGCCAGGGCTAAGGTGTTGAGAAATGATAGTAGAGCTGTGGTTGCACTATGCTTGGGATGGAAGCCATGCTGTATTGGCGTGAGAAGTAAGAGATAATGCATAACTTGTTTGTGTATACATTTCTCAAGGATTTTGGAGAGGGGAGAGGATAGCAATAGGTCTGAAATTAGATATGTCTGTGGAGTCACCTCCTTTATGAATAGGAAGAGTGTGAAATTAAGTACAAAGGAAGGGAAAATAACATCATGTTTTTGTTACAGGTGTCCAAAGAGCTTGAACCTATTGTAAAAAGACTTTGTCTGTAAATAACATATACCACAAAAGCAGCTCCAAATATTTTATTATTTATTTATTTATTTGACATTTGTTTACATGGATAGTCTGACTGGGTGAAAAAGAATCTGATTTCAGTAGAGGCCTGGGGAGAAAAGCTCCAATTACAGACCATAACACACAAACATATTACAAACATAATACAGCTTTTTAGCATAATGCAGAGAAAAGTTGTTCCGTGTTCATGTGGAGAAATGGACAAGTCAGTAATTTAATTACACAGGAGTTATCTAACATATATACAATATAATACATGTTTTTTTCCATAGACATATGATGTGAGTACAGTGTATTTCTTCATAATGTCAGTAGTTGATCTTTCCCAGTTATTATAATGAACAACTACCATATTATTATAGACTAGAGAAAGTATTGTTGGGAGAGAAAGGGGAGATGGGAATTGTTCTGTTAGATAGGAAGAATGAGTTCCAAATATACAATGATGCCTCAGAGAAATCCACAGTGACCATGAAATAATGATGCATAAGAATTATTTCAATTCAAGGCTACGCACTCTCTCGCATATGTGAGGATTACTAGAACATATATCCAGATGTCATCAAGTTAAAAGGTAATCCATCACCAAATCTCAACACTGCTGAGGTCAATTTTTTCACAGCATGGTATTCCTGATATATTCACCACATCTTGTTTTACTCAAACACATAGTAGCCCCATTAGTCCACACCAATGACTGTTCAACTGTAAATAAATGGCAGCAAAGGTCAGTCAATTTCCAGAGTCTTTTTTCTGCACACATCAATTACAGCTACTTACTTTTTATCTATATCTGATGTTTGACTCTGATCAAATTGATGAATAACTATCTAACTATAGAAATAAATAATGTCCATAATAATGTAGTTCAACTCACATATAGTGTAAGCCATTGTCACATATAGACACATATAGTGTAACCCATTATAAAACCCTGGACACACACACACACACACACACACACACACACACACACACACACAGACACACACACACGCATAGATGTGCCCACCGACTGTGACCACTATAATATCTGTATACAACTCATATATCTGCCTGTGATAACACGAATGAATAAGCAATCTATGTCTGCAATGCTCCAGCTTGTTTCTGTGAGAGAAATATAGTGCAACCGACTGAACCCCCCCCCACACAGACACACGTACACACACACACACACACACACACACACACACACACACACACACACACACACACACACACACACACACACACAGACGCACACACACAGATGCGCACACACACACACACACACACACACACACACACACACACACACACACACACACACATGCATATGCAGTCATGCAGATATACTTATCAATTAGAGTGACTTTATTGACTATTTATACCTCAGATGTGTGACTGCAATAAGTAACTGAATTAGTAAATGTCACAACAATGCATTTCAGCAGGTTGCTGTTGTCAGACACATACAGAGCAACCAATTATAACCTCACAAACAGAAAGGCAGACATATACACAGACACACATACAACTACCCAAACAATATTAACTCAGCTGTATAGAAGTATATACCATCCTCCAAGCTGTGTGTCAGTGGCAGTTCAACAAAGCACACTGTCATCTACAAAGCATATCAGGCAGGGCAGTACAGTACAACAGAGTATTGTTTAATTAAAAAAATGTTAAACATTTCACAAGTTAAGTATTGTCTAACCTGAACCAATGGAAACAGTTGCTTGACACTTTGTCTAGCAGCCCATACAGTCCCTGCTGAATTATATTTCTACTGTCTATAAATGGCAGGAGGATGGATAATAAGATTTCATTGCCTTATTCACTGTGAGGATGTGTGCCAGCTGAATGGTCTACCTTTATTCTAATCGGAAATCAGAACTCCCATCTATGCAGAATGTACAGATATGTGTTTCTGATCCCTAAATAAATATCTAAATATTAATTAAAGTAATTAAAATCAGTTTGGAGAAGATAATTTCTAGCAGCCTAGGAACACAAACAAGCCCTGGATGTATCCCTATTTATTTACCTTGTTTATACCAGCTAGCATACCTGCATTTGCCCCCCCCCCCCGCCCATATTTACTATACTTATGCTTTCGCCAGTCTTGAAAGCTATCAAATTCATAGGTTCATAGGTTCATAGGTTCATACTAGGCTATCTGCCCGAGGGCATTTACAAGCCTAGCCCATCGTTTTGTGGCTTACGCCACCCCTTTAGTATGGGGAACTATACCCATTATTTTGCTGTGCCTCTGTCGAGCAGTGACACTGAGGTAATCCCTGGGGTATATCTGCGATCTCCCATCCATTGGTCAAGATTTCTCTTGAACAAGGCCAGCGAGGTGCTCTGCCTCACATGTACCGGGATTTTGTTCCACAGCATAGGGAGTCTTTGGGTGATGAATCTATCCCTCCAGCACGTCCTATTAATAGCCGTTTCGAGGTTTAAGTCTCCCGCCCTTGTGGCTCTGATGGATCTAGATTTTTTGAGGTGAAGCATATTCCTCAAATCTGGGTTTGACATGGCCTTGTATGTTAGGCAAAGGTCACCTCTGAGCAAGCGGTAAGCGACTGAATAGAGTTGGAGTTCATTCAGTCGGGCAGCATAGGACAGATTTTTGAGACCCTTTATCCTTTTGGTGAGGAACTTTTGTGGCCTCTCCAGCTGCTGCAAGTGTCGGGTCAGATACATTCCGAATGGGGCATTGTACTCAATCATTGGTCTGATGAGTGATGAGTAAAGGGAGACTATGACCTCCCTTGATCTAGATGAGAATCCCTTCATGATAAGGTGGGCAATGTAGAAGGTCTTCCTAACTACTTTAGCTACATGGGTGTCGAATGACAGACTACTATCAACCTGGGTCCCCAGGTCCCTGATAACTTCTTCTGTGCTCAGTGGATTGCCACCTATTTGGTAGCTAGGGGTAACCTTGTTTTTCCCGAAGGGTATGACTATGCATTTTTTGGCATTTAACTTTAGGCCGTGGCTCTGGCACCAGTTATCCGCTTCTGTGAGACCCTTCTGAAGGATATCTGTGTCAGATGTGTTTTCTACTATGGCCCAGTTTGCAGTCATCTGCAAACTTTGTCAGCCATAACCCTCCTGTGTTTGCTTGTACTTCGGAAAAGTAGATGCCAAACAAGAGTGGGCCCAGGACTGAGCCCTGTGGGACACCACTTGTGACAGGCTTTGAGTCTGACATGGCGCCAGCAACTCTGACCCTGTGGGTTCTGTCACTCAGCCAGTTTGCAACCTATCTTGTGATGTATGGGTTAACATTTAAGCTGATGAGTTTTTCAATGATACCCGAGTGGGGTATTGTATCGAAGGCCTTAGCCAGATCGAGGTAGGCTGTATGGACTGCCTTTCCCTCATCAATGGCTTTGGTGACCGTTTCGAAAAAGTCAACCAAGTTTAAAAGGCATGATCTGCCTTTGACAAAGCCAAACTGGGTTGGATCCAAAGTCTGCAAATTCCCTATGTCTTTATTTATGAGGTCCATTATGATCCTCTCCATGGCTTTGCAGATAAGGCTTGTCAAGCTAATGGGCGGTAATTTCCAGGGTCGGTGGAGGCACCGCCTTTGTGAAGTGGGACCACAGTTGCAGTGCGCCACTCCTGGAGTGCGTATCCAGAGGTAAGACTTTGATTAAACAGCTGTCCTAGTTGTGGGTTTAATTCCTCATTGAGTTCGTGGAGCACACAGCCGGGGACACCATCAGGTCCCATGGATGCTGTGTTCTTGGCTTTGGAGAGAGCAGTTCTCACTTGGGCTGGAGATGTTTGGGGGCTGCAATCGTTTGGTATAGATATCTCTCCTTTTGGGGGGGTGAGAAGTTTGCACTGAACCTGTCAGCCAGTATGTTGGCAATGTCTGTAGGATCAGTAATCTTCACATCATTTTGAACTAGTTCTGAGCATATCTGGGAGTTTCCTCCCAGGTTTCTAACATAGCTAAAGAAGGCCTTATGATTGTCTTTTGAGTCTTTAGCTATTTTTCTCTCGAAATTTGCTTTGGATGATTTTATGAGAGCTCTTAGTTTTTACTTATAGTGATCAAGGGTGCCTTACCTTTTAAGGATTTTGCTCTATCTTGTAGTAGCTTCCTCCTTTTGTTGTAGTGTTTGTTTATGGCTGGGGT
This sequence comes from Protopterus annectens, assembly GCF_019279795.1. Lineage (NCBI taxonomy): Eukaryota > Metazoa > Chordata > Ceratodontiformes > Protopteridae > Protopterus > Protopterus annectens. The sequence continues at coordinate 185,714,117 of NC_056732.1, read as the reverse complement.
CCACCAGACTGGACGCTTGCCTTTGGTACAAAGAGTCTTTGTTTTGCTTGGGATTGCCTTATCCATGCAGTCCTGCAGGTGCTGGTAGAAGGCATTTGTAAGTGATTCAGCGGCTTGAGTACTGTTTTCCGCCGGCTCGGGGGCCTTAAAGGAGACCACACTAGTCTTTAGAAGTGTGAAGTCGGCTTTTGAGAAGTTCTTTACTGTGGTCTTTTTTATTTCAGGTGGGGGTGGGATGAGGACCTCCAGCGAGATTAGTTTGTGATCTGATCTCACCAGTGAGGGGTATACTTCGGTGTTGAACATTGTGCTCCCATGTTCGTGATGATGAGATCAAGTATGTTATCTCCTCTTGTGGGGATGGTGACTAGTTGTTCCATGGCATTTGAGTTTATGAATTCCAGGAACTTTTGGGCTAGGGTGTTTGGGCTTGAGTAGTGTTCCCAGTCTATATTAGGGTAATTGAAGTCACCTAGTATGATGGTGTTTGGTGATACATTTATCCCCTCTAGTGTTTTCAGGAAGGCCATGTGAGGTTCCTGAGTTTGTGAGGGTGGCCTGTAACATGCTGCAATTTGCAGAGCAGTCTTGCCTATGGTTAATTGCACCTGGATGGTCTCCGATGCATCGTGCGTTGCCACCAGTCTTGAGGTGTGGGTGTCCTTGATGAATATGGATACCCCTCTTTCTTGTTATTGTGCATAATTTGGGGCCGGAACGCATGATATCATGTAAGACTTGATAGCTGGGGTGCTCTCAGGAGCCTTGAACCAGGTTTCTGTCACAGCACAGACATCGATGTTCTCCATACTGAGAAGGGCCTCGAGTGCATGCATTTTGAGATTTAGACTTCTGGCATTGAGCAGCATTACCCTTAGTTTTTTCCTTTTTGTGTTCTAGGGTGGTAGGTTTAGAATTTGAGCCTTGCCTAAAAAGGCACTATGGGGTGGCAAGAGCCTTTGCCAATATCCAGAATCCCAGGGTGACAGGTGCAAGCCGTCCCTTGCGGCAGCGTGGCTTGTCCAGCATGTCATCCCAGGCAGACAGACACTGGATCCCCTTTGAATGACACCAGTGTTTAAGCCAATTGTTAAAGCTGATCATCTTTTCTCTGTATTGTGGCATCATTCTTGGTGAAGGTAGGATACTGCTCAAGGTCAGGGTCATACCTGCCTGGGCTACATAATCAGAGAGCTCCTCAATGTCTCTTTTCATGTAGTCCAAGGAGGTACGTCTCAGGTCGTTTACACCAGCGTGGACAATGACTGAGTCATATTTGTACCTGCTGTTGAGAGACCTGAGTGCTTGCATTATGTGGCGGATTCTAGCGCCCGACAGGCAGCTTACTGTGACCTTCTCCTTACTCAGTCTGGTGAGCGGGACGCCAGTGTGTCTGACTATGGAGTCACCAATGACTAGTGTGTCTGGCATTGTGTTTGGCCTTAAGGGCTGTGACTGTTTGACACTCTGACTGTGAGGTCTATGTGTTGCAGGTGTTGTGTTCTGAGGTGGTGGTTGTTTGGGTGTCTGCTTTGGTGGCCTCTGCTGTTTTGGTAGATTTTTGATCAGAGCCTCCGAGTATGTCTTTGTGTGTTTATGTGTATGATTTGAGGTTGTAATGGTACTATGTGAGACTGGGTCTATAGTGTGTGTGGTAACCTTCTCCTCCTGACTGGTCTTGCCAGTCCTATGTTGAGAGAGCTCAGCCTCCAGTTTGGCTGTATAGTTGCATCTCTCGCATGTATTTGTGTTTTGTGGGAGGAGGAGAGGGTTGTCTGTGTACATGAGGCAATTGTAACATTGCCTCAATATTTCCAGGTTCACCAGCTAAGCAGGAGAGGACACTAGCAACTGATCCCTCGACATGCTAGAAGGATAGACAAAAAAACTTTAAAAAAGATTCCGGGGGACGTGGGGGACCGAGAAATGGGGGGTTGCCTTTTTGGGGTACTATCTATGACAAGAGTGCCGTATCAAGGTAATAAGTACTGTAGGAGCAAGTGCTAGGTTTAACAGATAGAGAATAGTCTACTTGGAGTCAAGTAGAGAGGATCTTTTTAGTTATAGGATACGCTGATTAGATCAGTAGTATAGATCGAGGGAGGTAGTTTTAAGGGAAAATTTGAAGAGTGGACTTTAGGTAGCCCGAATAGTTTAAACCTGTTTAACTGGCGCTGCCCTAGTGTGCAACAGTGGCAGCTCTGCGCTAAATCGTGCTAAATCGCGCTAATGCACGCTAAAGCGTGCTTTATAGCAGGGGGCTGGAAAAGACAGGAAATGACCCAAAATGGCCAATAAACTACAAGTTACTGCCTTAAACCACTCCTCTGAGGACATCATCATGTTAAACACTGTTCTCATAGGTTCATAGGTTCATACTAGGCTATCTGCCCTAGGGTATTTATAAGCCTAGCCAGAGTGTGTTTGGCTTTCGCCACCCATTTTAAATTAATTTTGCTATGCCCTTTTTCAAGGTTAGTATACTGTGCCTCTGTCTAACAGTGACACAGAAGTGATACCCGGGGTAAACCTACGATCTCCCATCCACTCATCAAGATTCCTCTTGAAGAGAGTCCGTGAGGGACTCTGCCTAACCTGGACTGGGATTTTATTCCAGAGTGAAGGGAGCCTCTGAGTTATGAATCTGTCCCTCCAGCATGTCCTATTTATTTCAGTGCTGAGGTTCAAGTCTCTCGAGCATGTAGCTCGATGGGATTTGGATTTTCTGAGGTGCAGCATGTCCCTTAATTCCGGGTTGGACATGGCCTTATATGTCAGGCACAGGTCACCTCTGAGCAGGCGGTTTGCCACTGAGTAGAGCTGGAGTTTCTTTAACCGGGCAGCACATGGCATCTGTTTGAGCCCTTTGATCCTCTTGGTGAGGTACTTTTGGGGTCTTTCCAGTTGCTGCAGGTGTTTGGTAAGGTACATCCCAAAACGGGCATTGTACTCGATTATGGGCCTGATGAGGGATGAGTAAAGAGGCACGATGACCTCCCCTAATCTAGATGTGAATCCCTTCATGATTAGGTGGGCTATATAAAATGTTTTTCTAACCACTTTGGCCACGTGGTTGTCAAATGAGAGATTGCTATCAACTTGGGTCCCCAGGTCCGTAATTACTTCTTCTGTACTTAATGGATTACCACCTATGTGATAATTTGTGGGCACTTTGTTTTTGCCAAAGGGGATGACTATACACCTTTTGGCGTTTAGCTTGAGGCCATGGCTCTGGCACCAGTTGTCTGTTTCTGTGAGGCCCTTTTGGAGGATGCTTGTGTCGGCTGGAGAGTCAATTATGGCGCCCAGTTTGCAGTCATCTGCGAACTTGGTCAGCCACAGTCCTTCCGTGTTGGCCTGTACCTCCGAGAAATATATACCAAACAAGAGAGGTCCCAGGACTGAGCCTTGTGGGATGCCACTTGTAACTGGTTTGGAGTCTGACATGGCTCCAGCAATTCTAACCATGTGGGTTCTGTCCTTGAGCCAGTTTGCAACCCATCTAGTGACATAGGGGTTTATATTTAAGCTGGTGAGCTTATCTATAATGCCAGAGTGGGGTATTGTATCGAAGGCTTTTGCGAGGTCCAGATAGGCTGTGTGGACCACCTTCCCTTCGTCAATGGCCTTGGTGACTGTTTCAAAGAAGTCAACCAGGTTTAAGAGACAGGATCTGCCCTTAACAAAGCCGAACTGGGTAGGATCCAGTGTCTGTAGGTCTCCAATATCTTTATTTATGAGGTCCATGATGATCCTTTCCATAGCTTTGCAGACCAAGCTAGTCAGGCTTATGGGGCGATAGTTTCCAGGGTCCGTTGAGGCACCACCTTTGTGGAGAGGGACCACTGTTGCTGTACGCCACTCTTTGGGTACATATCCTGTAGTAAGGCTGAGATTGACATAATGGTAGTACAATGAATAACCATCCTTTGTTAAGATAATGTCATTTTCAAAGTATTGTCTCCTCACTTCCATCTTAACCCTCCTTTTTATATCATCCAGTTAATTCACATTATTTCAGTCGACTTCTGTGCTGCTAAAATGTCAAATTTACTTTGTTCATTAAAAAAAAATGTTTTGCCAAGCTTCCCTCATCTCTTCTTTTCTAGAAGCTTTTCAGGCAGACTACTTCTCCCCACTGATATCTTTTCCATTATATTTGTTTTATTATTTTTTATCCTGCCTTCATCAAAATCACATCCTTCTTTTGATATGGCTTTCAAGATTGTCCATTGCTCCTTACCATCTCACAATAGTGTGAAGCCAATTGACATGTTCAGGCATTTTGCTAGCTTTGAATTTTCTCCTTCCATAATCATGAAATAACTGACATTATTAATGATATTCACAGCTAGATTTCTCTCTTCCAACTTACTTGCAAATTCAGGTCCCCAAAGTCTAAGACCTTGCATGCTAGCAACCTTGTTAGGCTTTTCTATACATTAATTTTATATCTCATAATCATCATCTATCCCCTTTTTCCAATGTTTACATGCAACTGGAGTGTCACATCAACTTTTCCCACTTCTCCCCATTCAAAGCATTTCTCCTACCTTTGTTGCCAGCCATACACGACTGCTGTAGATATTCCCTCACCAATCCATCCTGTTCTTGGAAGGACATCATTCTTTCCTCTTACCTTCTTCTTGTCTGTCCAAAATCTGTCTTCTGCTTTTTTGTTTGTATGTCCAGACTACTGTAATCTGTTCTCTTTAACCTTCTCCAAAACTAGCGCTACTTTGGCTTCTACTATGATGTCCACATTTCATCATCTGTTCCACAATGTGCCTCCTATTACCCATCTCAGGCACTTCATCTCCATTACCTCAAGCTGCCTCAAATGCTTTGCCTTCATTGTCCAGGTTTGTGTGCCATAGAGAAGCACCGCTCAAGGCATTGTTTTCTACATCTTGCTTTTCAGCTTCTTTAGTATTCTCTGTTATGCCCTCCTTATGACACTTTGTGACAGCTATAGCTCTTCTGATTGTATCTTTGACCTCCTCGCTCAACTTCCCTTCTCCTTAACTATACCTCCAAGATAGTTGATAATTGGATTTACATGTATGCACATCACATGTCTAAGACGGGCATGAAAAGTCATTGCAAAGTGCTAGTTTCTGTTGTAAACCACAAATTATTGACAATATTAATAAGGTTACAGTTGTGCTGTATCTGCCCTACTATCACATGATGAATGCTACAGACATGCTCATTTTAAAAAATAATTAATATAAATGATGTGCATATCCAGGTTACAGTCTTTCAAACCACACATTATGCTACAATAGCTAACAAGAGGAGCATGCGCTGCTTATTACAATCCATCTTGCCACTGTCAATGAGCACTGTATACAGATAGTTGTGTTACATTGTAGGTGGTGTATATAGCAGCTATAAAAGAGATAAGAAGTGAAATGTGTAATGCACACACATATGTGTGGAAATGCAAAACATAGAGACGGACACAATGCCAGGTATGAAACTGGTGAACTCCAAAACAATCCAACAGGGGAACAATTATCACTTATATTCAGTGCTACAGTGTTGGAGTTGTACGCCATGGACAGGTTTGTATATATTTTGCAAAGGTAGTTGTACCAACGCTGCCAATCTAAGAGGATAGAAATGAAAGAAATCTGTAAATAATGCAAAGAGATGCAATTAGAAAGCAAGAAGAGTGTGTATACTGGGGAAGATACGTGAGGCAGTTAATCATTTGGGAATAAAGCGTTTTTTAGTAAAAAAAAAATCAGGACTAATTTGTGAATTTGTTAAGGAAAGAGTTACAATGTGGACCTTGGTCTAAGGGTTGAAGCATAGCACAAATTAGATATGCTTTTGGGCATGTTGTAAAAATGTTTCACAAGCACACAAAAAATGTACAGTTAATGTGGAAGAATGGCAGGAAACAAATGATATATAGATGACGGTATAAGAGAAATATGTGTTGCGTGAGGGGAATAAATGGGGCGCTGGGCATGTGGACTATTCACCTGAAACCATTGCAGTAGACAGAGTGCTAGCCAAGAGACCACATGTCTCAAACCAAAAAGGGCACTACCTTTGTGATGTCCTCTAACACAGTACTCTTTATGTCCTCTCGAGTGTCTGGGTCATGAGTTCCTTCAAGGATATTATTGAACATAATGGTGACAACTATCTGACTTAGAACTTGCTGAGTCCTGGCCATATCTATACCCATGAGCACTCTGCATGCTGCTCATCACAATTTGGTTATGATTCAAAACCAGAGAAGCACAGTGGCTCATGAAGGGCTGAATGCTGTACAAGGCATGGATACAGACTTAGGTGAATCAAAAACTTAGGCACATGATCTGTGGACAGTAATGGCAAGCATATATATATATATATATATATATATATATATATATATATATATCAGTATGATGCAACAATGCATACTAATAATGGCATTCAGATTCTGATGCAAGTAAATACAGTTTGGACCATCTACTTCTCTCTCTACTTATCTCATCCATGCAGTGCCCAGTGACATTTTCCATCTCCTACTTCATCGGCAGCTTATATTATCTCAGCGATTATATGATTTGTCATTTATTTGTCCAACACATCATTTAATTTTGGAATAGTTTTACTGTAGAACATCGGTAGGAAGCATGACGCAGTTGACAAATGTATTGATATCAAGCCGAGGAGTTTCAAATTACACAGTTCTGAGAACAAATATAGGAACTTATGGGAATAGGTTTTACTTCTGAGATGGAGTGATGATTCATAAGGGGGCATAGGTCATGGTACTAGGATATGTGAGCAGCAAAGCTCTCCACATAAAATAGCTATTAAGAATATCTGGATGTTTTCACATATTCTTTCTCAGATTTATTGCGGTTATGAAAACTGCAGTATATCATTGTTTTCTTTCAAATGCACAGAATACTGCATACCACTAAACTGCATTGTTAATATGTGCATAGTGAATTGAATCTTTAAAACTGTGTGTTTAAATAATATCAATATTGTCAGCTAGACTATAAGAAAATCTAGTCAGGTTACTGCATGCATATTGTTTGTGAAATCTCTATGCCATATCAGATAGAACTTACAAACCACAAAAAGACAGCAATATACACAACGTAGTTGGCCATAATAGCATATGTGCTGCTACAATAAACATTTAAGAAAGAATCACTACCACTGAAGAATCTGCAGAGGGGGACTTGGAATAATGAAGTAACACCAGCAAATATTCAGTTAACATTACTCCTTCAGACGTTACCCGCCTTCATTTTGCTTTTGGTAAAGAAGTCCTAGCTTGCCACTCTCTGATGCATCATGAATCCTGAAAATATCCATAAAAGAAAAGTTGTATGACGCAATCACAGTCTACAATGTGTGTGTGTGTGTGTGTGTGTGTGTGTGTGTGTGTGTGTGTGTGTGTGTGTGTGTGTGTGTGTGTGTGTTCTGCTGTATTTTACAGGGGAAAAAATACATTTTCTACAGTTTTCACATTTCACATTTTTAGTGATAGAACAACTTTATATTTTGCACTGCTTTTTTCATATTACGAGATACTTTAAAAAAACATAGCTTTTGGTTGAAGGTGCATAGTTTAAGTAAACTAACCAATTACAAACATTTACAGAGCATTCTCATTTACATAGGATCATAGGATCATAGGAAGTTACTAGACTATTGTCCCTGAGGCCCTTAAAAGCCTAGCCAAGAATTTAGCCCATATTCAAACAAGTCAACACCTGATGCCACTGCCCAGCAGGGACACAGGTGGAATCCCAGGGGTGCATTTTCTGTTCCCTATCCAGTTATCCAGTTTGCACTTAAAAAGGGTTAATGTGGTACTCTGCTGGACATGGAAAGGGAGTCTGTTCCCCAAAAGGGTGAGTCTCTGGGAAACAAATCTGTCCTGCCAACAAGTTCTGTTGATGTCACAGACCAGGTTGAGGTCACACTTGTGGGTTACTCGAGTGGAGCTTGACTTGCGGATATGCAGCAGTCCATTAAGGTAGGGTCTGAGATTGCTTTGTATGCCAGACAGAGGTCACCTCTGAGGAGTCTGTAGGAGACTGAGTAGAGGGACAGGGCCTTTAGCCTATCTGTGTAGGGTAGATGTTTGAGGACCTGGATTCTCCTGGTGAGAAACCTCTGTGGTCTGTCCAGCTGCTACATGTACTTTGTGAGGTACATGCCGAAAGGGGCATTTTACTCAATAATGGGTCTTAAAAGGGAAGAATACAGGAACGTTATGACCACCTTGTCCCTGGATGAGATACCCTTACTAATGAGGTGGGCCATGTAGAAAGCTTTCTTTACAATGGAGGCAATATGGTGGTCAAAAGTCAGTTATCAAGCTGGGTGCCCAATTCCCTCACAACTGATTTTGTCCTTAGGACCTTATTATTAATGTGATCATTTGTGGGGTTGTCACTCTCACCAAAGGGGATGATGATGATACATCTTTTGGCATTCAGTTTGAGCCATGTTTCTGGCAACAGTCATTTGTTTGGGTGAGACCCTCTTGGAGGATGTTCACATCACTAGGGGAATTGATGACAGCACCCAGCTTGCAGTCATCTGCAAACTTGGTCAGCCATAGCCCACTGGTTTTAGCCTGCACCTCAGAAAAGTATATTCAAAACAACAGAGGCCCCAAGACCAATCCCTGGGGTACACTGCTCATTACGGGTTTACTGCTTGAGGTGGCTTCCCCTATTTTGACTAGGTGGGTTCTATCAGTGAGCCAGTTTGCTACCCATCTGGTAACATATGGTTTGATGCCTAGTTGTGAGAGTTTATCTATTATACCTGAGTAGGGAAAAGTATCAAAGGCTTTGACCAGGTTAAGGTAGGTGGTGTGCACCATCTTCCCCTCGTCCATGGCATTGGTGACTGTCTCAAAAAAGTTGACCAAATTTAACAGGCATGACCTCCCCTTGATGAAACCAAACCGTGTGGGATTGAGTGTTTGGAGGTTGCCAATGTCCTTGTTAATGAGGTCCATGATAATCCGCTCCATGGCCTTGCAGCTCAGACTAGTTAGACTGATGGGTCTAGAATTTCCTGGATTGGTGGATGCTCCACCTTTGTGCAAAGGGATAACAGTGGCTGTCCTCCACTCAGCTGAGACAAAGACGGTACTCAGGTTTTGGTTGAATAGGGTGCCTAATGGTGCTGCAAGTTCCTGCCTGAGTTCATTTAGGATGCAGTCTGGGATATTATTTGGTCCCACAGAGGCTGTATTTTTTGCCTTTGAGAGGACAGTGATGCATACCTCTCAACCTCTTAGCTCAAGAAATCTAGACAAAATCTTACAAAATGGGGAACAAAGGCCCAAAAATAGGGACACATTTTAAATATTGCTATTATAAACATAGAAAGTTGCTAGAATAACAGGATTTGTGTTAGCTTGCATTTTCTGAATAATATGAAGTCTGAAACTCAAATACATGTCATTATTTAGTGACTTTAATCCTTAGATTATCCCAGAAATTTGTCAAAAAAACATAAGTTTTATGAAAAACAGACTAAAAATATGAGGTAAAAATCTGGACATTCTGCAGAAATCTGTACAATTGAGAGGTATGCAGTGATAACTTGCTCCCTAGAGATAAAGGGAGGGGGGCAGGTGCTGGGGATGTCCTGATTTACTGATGGGGGAGGGCAGAGTGATGAAGTTCTCACTGAACCCGTCTTCCAGCAGGTTGGCTATATCTACAGCATTTGTGTATGTGGTGTCCTTGACTACCAGTTCTGAGCAGATCTGGATGCTTCCTTTGAGATTGCAGATATATGTGAAGAAGGCCTTATGACTCTCTTTAGTAGGTGTGGCCAGTTTGGACTTAAAGTTTGCTTGGGATGATTTCACTAGTGCTCTTATTCTCTTGTTCAGATTAAGGAGAGATTGTTTTCAATTAGGCACCTGCTCCTTCTTGGTCCTGGACAGCAATTTTTTTCCTTTCATTATACAGTTTATTTATTGCAAATGTCCACCAGACAGGTTTGCTCTTCGTTGAGAAGGATGATTTTGTCCTGTCGGGTATTCCTGATTCCATGCCACTATATAAATGCTCATATAGCACTTTAGTGTAGGTTTGGGCATATGTGCCAGCTCCTATAGAGGGGAGGGCTCTGTGAATCTGTTTAAACCTTCCCTCAAGAGGTTGAAATCAGCTTTTCAGAAGTTTTTTTTGTTTGACCTTAGCTGTGTGTGGGGGTGGGGTGGGGGGGGTTGGGTGAGATGGTGACTTCAAAAGTGACCGCTTTGTGGTTGGATCTTTCCAGGGATGATGATGCTGTTGAGATGCTGCAGAGGTTACTCATGTTGGTTACTACCAAGTCCAAGATATTTTCACCTCTTGTGGGGGTGTCGACCAACTGGTCCAAAGCATTTACATTGATGAAATCAAGGAATCTCTGGGCATTTGAGTTTTGGCATGAGTATGTCTTCCAATCTATGGTTGCATAGTTAAAGTTGACCAGAATCAGGGTTAAGGATTGAATCATGATAGATTTGAAGATGTCCAGATAGGTGGAGTGGGCATCCTGAGTCAAAGTCGGGGGCCTACCGCTAGCTATGATTTGAATAGGGGTCTTGTCAATTATTAACTGTACCCTGAGTGTCTCCTGTGCATCATACTGTTTGACCAGCCTGAAGATGTGCATGTTTTTTATATATATTGCAATTCCACCTCCATTTGCTTTGCTGCCTATGGTTTGGGGTCTGAATGTATGACAGAATGAGTAACCTGGTATGGCTGGTGTGCTCTCTGCAGCTTTGAAACAGGTTTCTGAGACTGCACAAATGTTAGCATCTTCCAGGGTTAAGAATGCTTGTAATGAGTCCAGTTTCATGTTTAGGCTCCTAGCATTTAGCAGCATGACCTTTAATTTACGTTTTAAGGAAATTTTCATGTTGGTAGTTTTGACCTCATGGCATTGCCTAAAAAAGGCACTATGGGGGAGGCAAGAACCTTTGCCAGGAGCCTGAAGCCCAAGGGAGACAGATGCAGGCATCTCTGGCAAAGCAACGTGGTTCGTGTGATCCCAGGTTGTCAGGTACTGGATCCCCTTGGAATGATGCCAGAAACAAACTTCTGTTTGTATTGAGGCATCATTCTAGGTGATGGTAGAATGCTGCTTAAGGCTAGGAACATACCTGTCTGGGACACATATTCAGTGAACTCGATTATGTCTCTCTTCATATAATCCAGGGAGGTACATCTCAAGTCATTCACACCAACATGGACTATGACAGAGTCATAACAGTACCTGTTGAGAGACTTGAGTGAATGGGTGATATGGCTGATTCTGTTACCTGACAAATAACTAACCGTGACTTTCTTCTTATCCAGCCTGGTGAAGGGCACATTTCTGTGTTTCACAATGGAGTTTCCTATTACTAATATGTTGGCTTTATGTTTAGGCCTTAGTGGCTGTGAGACACAGGTGTGTTGACTATGTGTGGTGTGGTTGGCAGTGGAGTTTGTGTGTGTTTTTGCCTTGGAGGTCTCTTTTGTTTAGGTATATTTTTGTTGAGGACCTCCGCATATGTGGGGGTGTGTTGTGTAGGTGTGGGTGGTGTTTGAGGTGTGGCGTTTGTGTTGACAATCTTCTCAGTGCCAGATGTACTAGCTTGTGGGGGGAGAGAACAATGACTCTAGGTTCTTGATGTAATTGCATCTTTCACAAATTGTGTTCCTAGGTGGTAGAAGTAGAGGGTTGTCTGTGTACATGAGGCAGTTGCTACACTGTCTCAGGAAGTCCATATCAACCAGACTGGCAGGAGAAAATGTAGGAAATTGTCCATCCATATTTGTCAGAAACTGAGGGAGAGAGGCCAGAGAGAGCTAAGAGGGTAAAGGGTGGAAGGTCTAGGAGTAGTACTGCTAGGTGATCACACAAGTCCTACTAAGGGAAAATCTGTAGCTGGAATACATCAAAAAGGGTTAAAAATGTGCAGCTGCAGCTCTGGATGCAGCAAACCTGTATCTAGTCTATGCTACTCAATTTAAGGTTAAGAACACAGTAAAACTCACAAAGAAGCACAGATAAACCACTTACAGACAAAAGAACAAAACTCACAGTATGAAAAAATACAGTTAAACAGTAACGAAATGCAGTAAAGTGCAATTAAACAGCAATGAATTGCAGTAAAGAGCAATGAAATATAGTTAATCAGTAAATTGCTTTAAAACAATGCAAATGTGATACATTAGCTCACTATCACAACAGTAAAAAACAGCTCAAATAAAGCACCAATTCAGTAGAATACTGTCGTCAATTAATTAAGGCTACCGACACTAAACAGCAATAAATGCAGAAACTTAAGTGCAGTCAAACTCCTAAGCACAAGCAGCAAAATGAAGTAAGAAGAGGCACAATTTTTTTTTTTGAGGAGACAGAAGATAATTCAAGGTTGAGAGGCTAAAGGGGTGGGTCTTCACAACTTATCTCACTGCACACAGTAGAATGAGCTGATGTAATGGGACTGGGGGGAGTGTCCAATATCAAATTTATACTTGAGGGGGGCAACTCAAAGCCACCAAGCTTTTATACCACAAGAACAGCTGGCAGGGGGGTGGGGTGAGATACATATTGCAGATACAGTTCCTGTTTTGGCTTGCCATATTGTAGGACTGCAATCCTTAGATCAATTTAAGAAGTTTACTGTTTTTTCACTGGCATTAGGGGAGTATGATCTATAAGCATTGTGAAAATTCTACCATAAAGATAGGGCTGAAGCTTTTAAATAGCCTAACATATCCCCAAACATTCTTTTCATCTTTTTAGGCTGCATATAATCCCGTGGTAGTGATAACCTACTGGGTTCTCTACTTCCTTTGATGAGATTTGCCTAAGTATAGCCCTCAACCTGAGATTTGAAATATCTAAACTCCCAGTAAACTTAGGACAGGAGTCAGAGCTGATGTCCAAATGCCCTTATTTAATCTGTTCTTTCTGGTTAGGACAATAATATAAGTAGCTATTGTGTTTTAGCAAGTGTCAAACATTTTATAATACCTCAGTGTATGTTTTCACATTCTTCTTCTTGGCAGGAGAGGTAGGTCATGCCTGAATAGCCTCCAGCTTAGCAGGCTTTGGTCATACTTGTTACTACCGACCCAATGACCAAGATAAGACACTTTTGCCATTCTAATCCCAAAATAATGAGCATCTTACTGCCAAGACTGGCATTGCAATATCATCTATAAACGCAAGGCCATAGTCTCCATCTCCTGTGAGCATGTGATCTGCCAGCCTCTGGAAATATGTGGTGCAGTTTTTTCATCCTGGTTTGATTGACCAATGGGTCTCAGTGTCCACAAGGTATTTATTTTTTGTGATTGTACATATGATAGGTGCTCTTGTATCATCCCCAGATCTCTCCTGCTTGAACTGGTTATCTGCAGATGGTCTCAGCATGGTCTCAAAAGTAGAGTTGAGCTTTTTTAACATACCATTATTCTGTGGAATGCTTCTTCAAACAGATCCACAAATCTGACACAAAAAAGTGCTTTTCTGCCTCATTAAAGACAGACATAACATCTCAGGTAGCGTATTATCAAAGTCTACCCACACCAAGATATACCTCTTACCTATGACACATGAGGTACTAAGAGGTCTCACAATGCCCATGGGTGCACATAGCTATAGTAAGGCTCTGTCAGCTACCATCAAAAAGCTAAGCCTTGCATCACATGAAACAGACCAGAAGTGTAATTGGATATCAGTATATCTCACACTAGGTTGTCATAAAAACTTGTATTTTTGCATAGCTTACATCCTCTCATCCTCAGTAAACATATTACAGCTAATACAAGCTTACATGTTAATGAGGTACCAAGTGGCACAATACTAATAGGCAACTTAATATTAATGCCAACACTACTGCCAAACATCCTTTAATAACATGCTTCCATTCTACAGTATGGAACAACTGGTCCAAGGCCCTACAAAACCCAATATCACAACCAACTTAAAAGTGAGATACGAAGAAGTCGATTTATTTACCTGATACTCCCAGCAATCATTGCTAGTTCTTGTACATTCTCCGAGCAACCATTTTCAGAAATTAAACAACTACTCACTGAGAACCTTAAAACCATTGATTGTTCCACTATTGCAACTGCACAGGTCCAAACACAGCCTTTGCCTCTTCCTGCAAACTCTAAGTCAAATTCAGGACTCCATAAAACTCTAAATCAAATTCAAGCCTCCATCCAATTTTAAAATGGAAATTAAAAAATAAAGGGATTCAGCCTGGAATGAATGGAAACAGCAACCCTGAAACAATAAACTAAATGAAAGATACAACCGCTTCAAGAAAAGGGTCAGAATTGCAACCATAGTAGCAAAGGCCCACTTTCTTACAGTCAAACAGACCATACCAGTCTCCAGCCCAAAACACTTCTGGAAAGAGCTGAAATCTTTAGCAGGCAACATCACTGACAACACATAAGCAGCCAATAAGACAGCAGAAAGCCTGAACATTGTTAAAGACAACAGAGACTTCCTAACAGACACTATTAATGACCTAACCAAAAACTATATCCATGTTCAGACCCCCACACACACCAATTAACAATACAACAAGACTTCCAAATCCATTCCTCCCAATTATACACCACAGCAGCCCAACAATTTACTTTATGCAAGTCACTGTTATAACAGTCAAAACAGCTTTTTTCAAGATAAAAGAAAATGCCAGCTCTAAAAACTATACCCTACATTCATGAAAATGTCAGCTCCCTTCACAGTAGCACCTCTCACTTATATATTCAACCTGCTCTTAACCACTTCTATTTTCCCCGCAGCCTTTAAGCGCTCGTATATCATTCTCCTCAACAAAAACTAAACCCTAATGAATACAAAGATTACAGACCTATAATAAGCATGTGCCCAGTAACAATAACATTTGAAAAACATATATTATATGATCAACTCTGGAATCACATGAACAAAGATGAGTTTCTTTGCGATAGACAACATGGTTTCTGTAAGTACCATGACAACATTAAATACAATATGCAGTGCTCCTGTCTGCTGCTCAGAAACTCTTAGATTATTAATTTATTGACCATCTCTAGGTTTATTGTGCTGCATTTATGCTTCCTGTTCAGCAGAACTGTATGATGCTCCATACATTGTGCTGTGCTATATTGATGTGCACTGAGTTGCAGTGTATTGAAGTGTATTGTATTGCTTGGTATGTATTGTGCTACGTATGCTACATTGTACAAAGTCACACTGTTTTGTAACTGTTTTTCCTTCCTCCATATATATATATATATATATATATATATATATATATATATATATATACATATATACATATATATATATATATATATACACACACACATATATATATATATATATATATATGGGTCTATCTGACTTGGTCGACATTTCATTTAGTCGACAATTCACTTAGTCGACATTTCATATAATCGACAAGCTTTTTAAGTGGGGGGGTTTGCCCCCCCCACCCCCCAAGTGGGGCTCCCCCAAATATATATTCTAACTCCAGGGTCGCACGATTTTGGGGGAGGGGGCAAAAGCTTGTCGATTATATGAAATGTCGACTAAATGAATTGTCGACTAAGTGAAATGTCGACCAAGTCAGATAGACCCATATATATATATATATATATATATATATATATATATACATATCATGCAGCTACTCTATTAGGCTATTTTATACTGTGTTGTGCTGTTTACACTGCCTCACACTCCCTTTAAAGATCATCCAGCTCCCCATTTCTACTACATGAATGAATGTCTGTCACATTCAATAGCATTATATAACATCACACCTGTTAACATATCACACCTGCCATTTCTAGATAAGCCTTGAGTCCTCAATCCATCTGTATGACATTCTACCAGCCTTCTGGCTGTGCACACCCTTAGGCAGTTCATAAACAGCCACATCCTTACTGAGAATCATTTACTACAGAATGAGTCCACATGTGAAAAGGCATAAATACTTAGAACTGGAAGCAAACCCTTCACACTAATTTGTTACCAGTACCCATGCTGACACTGCAACAGTAAACTGCAAGACAGACATACAACCTTCTTGTGCTGAGGTGCTCCAGAACTTACTTACAGAACAGATCTCCTAAGTGCAGCACTGTAAATGAATGCACCACAGCCAGACCTCAACAACACACCGACACCCATTCCATACCCATATTGCTTCTTATACCCCTACCATGGACAGCAGCAACCAGTGGTCTAGTGAAAAAAATCCTTCATGCTGCAAAAAGCAATCACCATAGTAATGTATATGCATCAATCAAAAGGCTGAGAAAATAATGTAACAATTAGCTGCCTCGCTAGTACAAAAGTCTGTCATATCACCAGAACACTGATGTTCCTTCATCCCACGTATGAATACGACACGGTGCATGTGGGTGTGAATGACTTGTAATACATCCCCTTTTACTATATGGAAAGGGGCATAATGTGGATACCCGAGTATGTCTTTAGGATAGAAAAAAACAATATCCTACCCCTGCCAAGAATGGTGCCACCATATAAGCAAAGGATAACTCAATGTAATAATTGGCTTAGATGTGGGTGCCATTCTGAGGGCACCCTATGTACTTCTGCCTGCAGGGAAATGGAAACAACATATTTTGGAAAGGAACGCCTTTCACTTATCTGTCCAGGGTTGCCATATACTGGCTAACATATTCTGTAACCTCATAGTGCCTTTTTAGGCAATAACAGTATACTCAAGCAGCTAAACTACTAAATATAAATTTGTACCTTAATGTTATACTGCTTGGTGATAAGAACCTAAGTAAGAGAATGCTCTCCCTTGTGGCCTTCCTAACTCTGGAAAACATTGATATTTGAGTTGGCACTGAAATCTCATCCCAAAGCAGTGATAACACTCTTGCAAGCTTTTTTCTGCCTACCACTTATTTAGGCCTGTAAGTGTAGCTAACAGTAATGCTGATGGGGATGCATTTGTTTTTCTCCAAACCACCATCATTGATAGACTAATTAAATAAGGCAATGACCTCAAACTCCTTCATGTCCTAATATCAGTAAACAAGACCTCATACCACATCCTTCACAAATACAGAGCCCTCAATCATGGCAGCTACACTTCACAAAGCATTATCTGTCCTATTAAATCGTGTCCATCACCATTAATGAAAAAAAAGCATTTTTCTGTGAAGCTTTTACTACAGCTCCATAAACTGGCACACCCATACATCTACAAAAAAATATGCTCAGTGCTTTCTTCACTTTATCAGCAAATTCCCTTGATCAAATAGTATCCTCATTCACAAGAGGCCCCAACATACTCAGTCTTAGGTTCATAGGTTCATAGGTTTATACTAGGCTATCTGCCCCAAGGCATTTATAAGCCTAGCCCGAATTTTTGTGGCTTACGCCACCCCTTATATGAAAAAATACTGTACCCATTAGTTTGTTGTGCCTCTGTCCAGCAGTGACACAGAGATGATTCCCGGGGTAAACCTACGATCTCCCATCCCTTATTGTCTCAAACACAGTCCCTGTCAGCTGCTTGCCCCTAGTCATGCCCTCACTTGCAAATTGGCACACTGTGCTATTTTATTTGTCATGCATACAATCCAAGCACAAGTTATGACCAACCTAATCATTTTCAGAGACTTATTTATGACCAATGTGTTGACATTCAGCAATGACTTGAGATGAATCGACAGTTGCCCACTCTTCGATCATCTTATAGCAGATACTGCCACATAAACTCAGTGTTTATACTCCCATCTCACCTCTTGCATAAAGGCTCATGTTTCTATTAAACAAAAAATACAATGTATAGTTTGAAAACAAACCGTTCTGATGGAATTCAACCATGAACCAATTCAACAATAAAAGGAAAAAGCTCATATCCCTGAAAATAGGAACAGCAGTGCTGAGTGTTATAATTAACCTCAAAATGGTCAACAAATAACTTAGAGAAGAAAGACAAATCCTACAGAGCTAATAGCAAACTAAAAAGTATATCAGCTAAGAGTAGCTGCAATACATTCTCCAATTATGTAAAGAAATTGAAATATAATACCCAGCATTGCACCAAGCTTCTCTCTTACCAACACTGAAATCCTGAAGATATAGCTACCATCCTTGCAGATAAATTCAGTTCCAACTTCCCCCATATGTTGCTTCTGAACTTCCGTACAAACTATCTGGTCAATACAACCCCCCCCCCCATCCGTATGCATCTCTGGACAGATACTAAAAGACCTTTAAAAGCACCAGCTTTATAAGTCCAGGCAACTTATCCAGCTGTTTCATGGTCTGTGTGAAACACCAACTCTCAGATCTCATCCTCAAACTATTCAACTATAAATCTCTGTCCTGGGTACTTAGCAAAATCCTGGGGGATCTTGGAAAACAGCTATAGCAGTTCCCTTCCACAAAGTTAGTACTACCACAGACTCTGGCATCATTAGCAAGGAATATATTTTCATGGACCTCAAAAGCTGGTCATAATGACCACAATTTCCTATAACCAAACCAATATGGCATTATAAAAGGTAGGTTATGTCTATTAAACCTGCTTGACTTCTTTGAAAGAGACACAGAAGCAATAGATGAGAGTAACTCCACACTTCATCGTACCTCAATTTAGCTATTTTTTATTTTTTAAATTATACCCAGTCTGGCAGCATCAGTAGACTAGTTAAACTCAATACAAATCAGTGCTACAACTCAATGAATTTGCAACTTTTTCACTGATAGACCTCATTCTATTAGAATCAGTGGCACACTGTTATCCAACAGACTTACCATCTGCTTATCGGGCTATAGTATTTAACACAAAATGTCGCCATCTGTTGTATACCGGTCTGCATAGCATCTGTGAGATTAAAGAGATCTGCTTGCAATAATAAATCAAATAAAAAAGATATGGATCAGGAAAATTATATAAAAAGTTCATTGAATAAATGACAGGCTCAGTACATACAAACGTATATGCAATCCATTATATCGGAGCAGTATTGTGTGCTTTCAGCATTGTTTGATGGTTAAAGATATGTGTTTTTTCATTTTCCTAAATTGTTTGGTTACCTCATTCATCTCACAACATTTCTTAATATCATCAGTATGCTGTAGGAGATTCCGGAATGTCCAGCAAATTGTTGAAAGCAAAGTATGCTTAGGTAATATCTTCTCAATAACCACTTTAAGTCCGTCTACCAATTTGCTCCACCTAGGGTGACAACCAGTGCCATTTGCTCCATGATCAAGGTGAGAGTTCTATGGCCCATTCATTCCTCGATTAGGGTAGGAGCCTTATAATTTCATTTATTTCTCCTTGAAGCTGCTAATCAGTTGCTGAGGACCAAGTTGTCTATCACTATTGCGGAGGCTTCTTCTCCAGCTTAATCCCTCTCCACACAGTTTTGAAAATTGCAATCCCTGCTATGTAGGGAGATGTGTAAATTCACACATGCCAATCCCCTTCGTCCTCAACCCAGACCATACTTGCAGAAGGTCAGACTACTTCCCTACCACTGGGATGGGATTGGCTACACAATCCAATTCTCACCAGCTTGGCTGTTTTGACTTCCTGTGCAGTTAATCAAACATGAATTGCATACAGTGCACCCAGACCATTATCCCTTTATGCTACAGAGCAAAGACTGTGTTTGAATAATATTAACAATGCAGCTGAGATTAAGGAATACAGATTGAAGATTTTTTACAAGGAAATAAAGAACTCTGCTAAGCTGTTAAGCCACTAATGGAATAAGGAGCATTTTTATCTTTATTTCTGATTATTTTTTTAAACAAATGTATATGCAGAATGAGTATTTTAACATTATTTTATTCTGATAAGTCAAGAGAATCTTAAACATCATGTCAACAGTTATACATACATTGCATGTTGTCATGTACCATTCATACCACGTCTATTCTTTGGGGCATGATTGGCTATGGATGGGGCAGAGAAGGGATCAGAGAAGTATCTGTACAACAGCTATGACTCCAAGCAGTCCTGGACATGTCCTGGACATGTACATAAGCATGTTGATACTAACAAAAGAGATTTCCTGGGAAACCATCTGCTGAATACCAAGACTGGAGGTCAGCAAGTGTAACCAACCAAGATGCAAGTGATGGTCTATGTAGTATCCTTTTCCTCTTAAAAGTACAAGCAAATATATTGTGCGATGTTCATAGTGCATGAGCAGTACCTGTTAGTATCTGCTCTGTTGTACAGATGTCTTCTTACAATGTCTGAAGGTTAGGTTTTCCTGCTTGTATACAATATACATAGTCTATACACTTGATAGTATGCACTGTTGTCCAAACATGGTCTCTGGGACTGGAATGCTATATCATATACTTATGTATAGGCTCACTGTAGTGTACATGACAACATACATGCCACATATTGCAGATAAATAAGTCAGATGCCACCTACGCATCTGCCATATGTGAAAATTTATACTGGATTACTAAGTCTGCATATTTTCTATGACAATGCAGCACCTTATACCCTGCATGTGTCAAAGAATGTGCATCTTTATGTCTTAATCCTATAATTGCTATCTTATCCCACTTCGCTGGTTATAAAACGCATATTACCTGGGTGTCATGCTCTTGCCCTTTATCTGTCTATACTGATCGTGCTAAGGAGAATGAAATTTGTAAGGAACATCAGTCTGCTCTTTTTCTAGGTGATGTCATATTTCTCCATCCTACGTATAAAGGTTATTGAAATGACTATTTATTTCACCAAACACCTCATCAACAATGACTAGTTTCTGTTTACATGCTGCACTATTGAATGCTAAAGTTGACAAACCGCAAGTTCGTGGAAATGCTGGGGTGCAGGATAACAGTAAATCCAAATAGCAAAATCTGGTTGTTAAAGTACAAAAATGTTTATTTGAACAGAATCAGAATCACGTTAAACACTAAAAGCGTTTTTCGTTCCAGCAGGTGCCGGAACTTCATCAGACAACAACTTCCTCTATCACTAGTTCATTTATAGGAATTAGCCGCTGTCAGCAGTTAATTATTTAAAACGCACAAAGTCTTTTGTTTTTTAAAAAGGGACAGATGCATAATAAATGATATTAAAATATATTAAAATACAATGCAATACAAAAGTCCTACATAAGTGCTTTATAAGGAACCAAGTTACAAAAAATGAATGGGTTGTAATAGCCAAAAATTTCCTTTTTCCGGTGGCTTTACAAAAAAACCCAACCTTTGTTGTTTATGTACTTTTACTTTAAAAGTGTATCTTGCAATGCATATACACACTAATATTAAAGAAAATGTATTAAAAATATATGCATAATAACATACCTATTAAAGTAAGGTAAGGTGAATATTATTAACTATATAAAAGATGTCTACATGCCTAAGTACCATTTTAACAATTAATATAACACAATTTATGTATTTGATAAAAATAAGTATAAATATAAATATAACTATCAATAGTGCATATATATAAAATATAAATCAGGCTATAACTATAAATAAATAACTAATGAAGTATGTGTATTAAAGTATATAAACTCCATTTCATAGTTGTTTGTATTTTCCATTCATTTTTTGTAACTTGGTTCCTTATAAAGCACTTATGTAGGACTTTTGTATTGCATTGTATTTTAATATATTTTAATATCATTTATTATGCATCTGTCCCTTTTTAAAAAACAAAAGACTTTGTGCGTTTTAAATAATTAACTGCTGACAGCGGCTAATTCCTATAAATGAACTAGTGATAGAGGAAGTTGTTGTCTGATGAAGTTCCGGCACCTGCTGGAACGAAAAACGCTTTTAGTGTTTAACGTGATTCTGATTCCGTTCAAATAAACGTTTTTGTACTTTAACAACCAGATTTTGCTATTTGGATTTACTGTTATCCTGCACCCCAGCATTTCCACGAACTTGCGGTTTGTCAACTTTAGCATTCATTGGTTTTCTTCAGTTCCTGGTATCTTTACATGCTGCACTATACTAATCTACAGCCTTAATGTGATGATGGCATCATTCTGTCATGAGGCATCTTGTCTGGGGATGCCTGACATTGTTTGGGAGACAGAACGCATGTATTTTCTAGTTCAAGAAGATGTACTTTTCTGGGTATTAGAGTGTGTCTGGGTAAGTTGTTTCTGTACATATTCTACTAGACCTTCTGTGGTCTGCAACTTTCTACAGCTTGTAATATCACAGCATGTGTGCATAGCCTGTACTGTGTGATGCATGCATTCTAACCATGGCTTGTATGCTTCTGCCATGACATGTATTCTAGACACAAAATTCACACACATCTACACACATCTCAATGTGTTCCTCTTCTCTTACTCTGTATCCTAACAAATGATGATATATTATCTTGTCCTACCTCTCTCTCTATCCTGACAGATGATGGTATATTACCTTGGCCTGCCTCTCTCTGTATACTGACAGATGATGGTATATTACCTTGGCCTACCTCTCTTTGTATCCTGACAAATAATGGTATATTACCCTGTCTTACCTCTCTGTATCCTGACAGATGATGGTATATTACTTTGGCCTACCTCTCTCTGTAACCTGACAGATGATGGTATGGTACCTTGGCCTACCTCTCTCTGTATCCTGACAGGCGATGGTATATTACCTTGGCCTACCTCTTGACTGTCAGTGTCTCAGACTTTTGACAGTCTCTAATGCTTGTTGTTTCATATTCATTAGACAAGAACACTTTAACAGGGCAGCTCATTTTCTACCTATTTGGATCATGTGCTGTCAGCACAATCCATAGAGAAAGTGGTGCTGATGTCATCTGTACTGCAGAAAGGCTATTTATTCAATGGACACTAAGCGTAATGTGCGCCATCTTCTATGCAGCAGTTAGTGATTCAGTATTCCTATAGCTATGGGCACCAGTTTCATACTTGCTTTTCTGTGAATTACCTGCATAGTAGCATAACATTTGTGGATGCCATTGGTGATAGGATGCCTCTAAAGACTGCATAAAAGGAACATTCCTGAAGTGTTCCTGTTTGGATTCTTGGGTGTTCTAGTAGCCAGAATGCTACAAGAAGCTATGGGCTCATGTTTTCAAGTGAGATAGAAAGAAAATATCTAGATATAAGCCTGCACAGGCTGTAAAAGAAGTAAAACTTTAAAACTACCACATAAACAATCATATTAAACAAAATTACAAAAGTGACCACTCCTAGTACAAAAATGCTGATTTCATCACATAGTTTTTAACAGCAGGATAGGCCATGAACAATGCTTCACTGGAATCAGATCACCATGGCACATATTATAGACCTGTGACCTTGTAGGTCTGCCATCCTGGACCACTAATTAGCAACTCAAGGGAAACTCTGTCCCTGAATCACTGAATTAGCACGGTCTTGTTGATAACGTAACATATTTAATGATTGCTCTTCATGTTGCCGCATGGCTACACCAACATCAGCAAAGCAAAAAAATATACATAATGTTTTGGGCATGTCATTTGTATCTGCATATAGTTCCCAGAAATGGTGGTGAACTGCTCCATATCTCCCTGTCATATCCCTTAGTATTGGTGTCTGATTCATTTGTCCACATTATAGGGCATGCATTTTACCTTTAAATATCTGTTACTTGAATGCCGCTTGAATGCTATGCTGCATGTGACTAGGGCTTCATCTGAAGTAGTATTATGTTTCTCAATGTAATTCCCCACTCTGTCTGTAATTTGATTATTGATATTTTAAGGTGGTTCAGTGGTTAATATCACTGCCTCAGAGAGCCTGTTTCAGTTCTCATTTGGAGTGCCTTACATGCAGAATGTACAACTTTTCTATATCTACATGGGTTTTCACTGGGTGTTCTGATTTTGTCCCAGAGGCATGATTTAAGTAATTTAATGATCGTGTGAATTACCTGTATATGTCTTTATGACATGCAATAGTGTGTGTGCATGTGTGTGTGTGTGTGACTGGAGCTTTGTTCAGGATTAATTTGCCCACTTAACATCCGCGGTGGTGCAGCGGTAGCGTTGTTACCTCACAGCAAGAGGTTCTCCTGTTCGATTCTCAGCTGGAGTGCGGGGAGTGCCTTCTGTGTGGAGTCTGCATGTCCTCCCTGTGGTTCATTGGATATGTGTAAATGGGCATGCCTTCGTTGAAGGTTGAACGTTGAGCTGGCACCTCAGCGTTCATCAAAAATCTACTGCCAATCATTAGCGGACCGGAGTTCCGCTGTGGTGACCCCTAACTGGGAAAAGCCGAAAGACAACATGGGCCTGTTCTCAGAATTCTCATGGATTGCAGTCAAAAGATATAAAATAATATTGTTTTTCTGACTGGCAATATAAGACTGGAATTCTGTGTAAACACAAAATAGACTGTGATGAAAATAAGAAAGCAGACAGCCAGAATGCAGGATAAGCAGATATCATTGTGCTATTGTGAGTGAGTGTGTGAGAAATAGCTGCAGGTCACACTCTGATAACCAGCTGCAAGTAATAGTTACTAAGCAGTAGGCATCACATAACAGGCTGGAAGACAGAATGATAATGACTTGAATGCAACATAATTTGATGTATTCTGTCTTGTTTGGTCTTATTTCCTTCTTGGAAACTGTTCCTTTTTGTATTTTGCTTGCCTTTTCAAGGCGATTTTCTTTTTCTTGTTATTTATGTATTTGCTCCAAAAAGCTGGATTGCTGTTAGTAACAGTCATATTCTTTTTTAATGTTCCTGTCATTCTTCCTCATTATAAGTTGTACATTAGAAAAAGTACTCCTTACTCACGGCACTGTATCATGTTAACAAAACAAATTCCCCTAAGATGTAGCACACTAGGATTCAGCACCTATATGAATTACAAACCACAGCTTGGAAATGCAGACATGACTATCCCAACAGTACAAGGTCCAAAAGAACTCTGACCAAATTGGTTAGCAGAACCAGCATTCAGAGGACTAAACATTACACTTCATCAAAATCAAACAGTGCATTCTTCTTGACTGTGTTTATATGGAGTGCATTCCAGATGAGATTTGAATTGTCACATTTCCAATAAGGAATGCATTTTATGCTATTCGAATGAAGTCATTTATAATTTTGTTGTCTATGTCCTTGTTTTTGTATGGCAGTTTGCATATACAGTATCAGTCCACACAGATTTCATTTTAGTCTCCAGGCTTATGCATTCAATCTCCTTTCCTGTTTCTTCCTGTCCTACTAATTTTAGTTCTGGTTGTTTTGCTTCCTTCTTTTGTCTAAAAGGAAATTAGTCTGCTTTTAACATTTTCCTGCCTGTAGGTCATATGTCTGACATTTTGACAGCCCATTTATAATATCTATATCAGTGCCAAAACAGTAGGCATTCTTTTCCTTCAATGGCACTGCTTCAGCTAGACATTTTTGTACAGATTTTGGGTATTAATATAAATACTTTTCAAATATTCTATGTTTTCCTTAATTACAACTGTTTCTTTCTGCCCTTACAGTCTCTGGCATCAGAATTTTGTCCCTTTGTTTTGTAGTTAATGATTTGGATTTACATATCATGCAGCGATGGCTGTGACTAAATATGTGTGTGTGTAGGGGGGGGGGGGGTCTAAGAGTAGTACGAGTGATTTTCTTCCTGCAACTGCCTTTACTTTTGTTTTGTGTAAAAGCTTGCAAAAACAATTTTGAAACTGTGACAAAGAGCATAGCTGTCTAACAGTATATCTAGCAATCTTCCATGGAAATCCATAGTTTCCAAAGTGTCCAGCTTGTACTCCATTGCAAAACTCTATTGTATAAAGTAATTTCTCCTCTTCTGCTGTAAAGATTTCAACAAGCTTTTAGCTAAATACTTTTAAACTCTACTATTTGCCTCTGGTTAGTGGATCGATTTTTAAAATATTGGCACTGAAACAGCACTGCAGTTAGACTTTAAGAAGAGAGAGGAATGGTGACTTTTCCTCACTTTCCCTGTTCTCTGAGTTTGTTTGATCTTGGAGTTGAATATAAGAATCAGTGCACACGCACATATAAATGTGCGTGCATGTGTGTGTGTGTGTGTGTGTGTGTGTGTGTGTGTGTGTGTGTGTATATATATATATATATATATATATATGTATATATATGTGTGTGTGTGTGTGTGTGTGTGTGTGTGTGTATAAATACACACACACACACGCACACACACACACACACACACACACGTATGGGTTCCCTGTTCACTTTAAGAGGTTGAATGTTTATGCTTTATTGAGAGCCATTTAGTCAACCATTTATGATTAGCTACACAGCTGGTCAACAGGTGTCTGAGATCGCACAATTCCTGGGGATGGGGATTTTGCTTTTACCCTGGGTTTGTTCGATCTCAGAGTTAATACATACAATTAGCAGGGGGTGTAAATGGGAATAAGGGGTTGTGGATGCATGGATGAATGTAAATGTGTGTATTTATCTGTGTAGGTGTGGTTGTGACCTGAAGTAATGTATCATTGTATTCCATTAGATTACGAACATAGATCACTGAAACTAAGACAATATCTCATTTTCTAAAATGTATATCTGAAGATCAATGCCTCACATTAATTGCACTGCATTATTTCACATACTGAATTTCTTTTTATGATTTCTAATTTTCTAGAGTGGAAAGCTTGCATTTCTTCTGATTATCTTTTGATTTATTATTAATATTTTTAAATGATTGCGTGTCTTGCTGTTTTTCTTTTTTCAGTTATTTTTTGGGTCCTATGTAACATTTATTTGCTGTATATACTTTTTCAATTCTACCCTTTTTGCCTTTTATTTTTCAATAGATTCTTCTGAAGAATCACATTCATTTCATATAAACACCATTTTGATACATACTTGAATAATGCAGGGTGATGCTATCCTGACTGAATATTTACATCTTTGGAAATAAATTCTTTGTGCCTTTCCTTCAAATTTATCTAGCAATCTTGCAAGAATTGTTCACTGTAATTCAAAAATCCACATTTCAATGCTCCAGCTCCATCGATGATAGTTTGATACAAGCTGTCGTATCTGTCATTACAAGACATTGCACAATATCTGCATTCAAGGAGTGCCAGGATTAACACTGAGTTATTTGTTATCGGCCCTCTAATGTGCAATTGTAAAGGTGTGATTTTTTTTTTGTGAATTTTTTTTTTTTTTTTTTGTTAAGGATCATTGCTGCAGTATCCTGGAAAATTCGCTTTTCTCTGAAATTCAACATTACGTGAATTGATATATTTTACTAGCAAGAGGTGGGGAATTCAGACTCCTTGGTTGGAAAGTGTAAGTCATCATTGTCTCCACCCTCTGTAAAATTAATGTAACAGTGAAACAATATTATTTCTTTATTTATTTATTTATTTTACATTTGTTGACCAGGAATGACTGACTGTGCACGAGCCCTTTTTCAGCAGAGTCCCGGGGAGAAAAGCTCCATAATAATACAATAAAAATAAGCTGAAGTTATACAAACAATTTTAAAAAACTTACATATGATAATTCTACAATAGACTCTAAATACTATACATTAATAAAGTCAAACGTAAAAGGAACAACAGGAATGAAGAACAAATGATTAAGAAGTGAAGAAGCAACCATGTCTGAAGAGGTTATTACAGAGAAGGTAAGAACAGGGAAGTGTAGGGATAATGGGAGGAAGGAAGAAGGAAGGAGTAGGATAAGGGAGAGCGCAGAGATGAGTAGGAGACTGGGAAAGTGGAAGGAAAGAGGCACGTTAGTTAGATGGTTATAGTCAGGGAGGGTGACAGCAATGGCAGATCCATTTTTGTTTGAAATATTCTTTGGGGGCCAACTTAAATTGCTTGGGATGCTTCAGATTTCTGATTTCAACAGGGAGCTTGTTCCCTGCTATAGAGGGATGGTAGCTCTATATGTTTTGACCTGATTTGGATTTAGGTTTATAAATGTCTAATGGGTCAAGGGATGAACTTCTTAGATTTCTTGTAGGAGAGTAGTGTGAGATGAGAGAAGACAGGGCTGGACAGTAGGCAGGCTGATACAAAATTTAGTGTATGGTTTGGAGCTGTGAGAGCAGGAGTAGCTGGGGTAGTTCTAGCCAGTTTAAGCATTTCAGGGATAGACTTTGAGATTTGTAGGTTTATTGAGCAGCAAATCTAGCTAGATTATGATATGTTGATTCAAGCTTGGATAGTAGTGAAGAGTTTAAATCAGTAAGTATTTGGGAACAATATGTTAAGCATGGTAGAATGTAAGCATGTGTAAGTGTGATTCTAGCTTCATGGGAGAGAATTTTTTTGTTTCTATATGAGTCCTAATTTCTGTTGAGTTTTCTTGATACAATTATTAATGTGATGGTTGAATTTCAGCTGGTCATCAATGGTAACACCAAGGAGTTTTGTGGTAGAGTCAACTACAATAGGGGTATTGCTTAGCGACATTATAGAAAAGGAAGTTTTGATATGGTTAACTGTTTTGGGGAGAAAGAGTAGTAGTTTTGACTTTTTAGGGTTAAGGATGAGCTGATTGTTAGAGAGCCATGTCTCTACTGAGTTAAAGGAGAATTGGGTAGCAGAAAGGAGTTCAGAGGGGGAATTAGCTATGGTTATGACTCTAGAGTCATCAGCGTATTGGACTATGGAAGAATGTGGACAGGAGGAATGAAGTAAGCTGGTAAAGATATTGAAAAGTAGTGGGCCAAGAATGGATCCTTGAGGAACATCCATTTTTATTGGAAGGGGAGTGGATAGTGCAGACTGCCATCTGACTGATCGCAGTCTGTCTGTGAGATAGCTAGAGAACCATGCTACAGTGTCAGTGATGAAATTTAGATCAGTCAGTTTATTCAGTAACAAAGAGTGAGAAACAGTACTGAAGGCCTTTGAGAGATCAAGGGATAGACAGGAGATAGATTTGTGATCATCTCTGACTAAAGAAATTGTGTTAAGGAAGGATAGGAGGGTAGTAGTAGTGGTGCTATGTTTTGGTCGGAATCCATGCTGTGTAGGAGTGAGTAGTTTTTTCTGTAAGAGATGTTGAATAAGTTGTGTGTGTATGCATTTTTCTAAGACTTTAGAGAGAGGGGAGAGAATAGCAATAGGTCTGAAATTTGATACTTCAGAGGAGTTGCCTCCTTTGTGAATGGGTAGGGTATAGAATTGTCACCAGATAGATGGGACTTTAGATTCAGAGACCAAGCGATTAATAATTATGGATGCAGGCAGGGCAAGAGAGTGAGCAGCTATTTGGAGAAGTATGATGGGATGTTGTTAGCAGGTACAGAGCATGGTTTTAGCCTAGACAGCAGAGTTTTTATGAAGGAAGTGGGAACAGGTTTGAGGAAGAAAGTCTTAAAGAGAGTTGGCAGTAGAGGATGTTTTATGGCAGTTGGGAGGAGTAGTGTTAGAGAGGCTGGGATATATTATATATATTGGGATAATATGTTTTAGTAGTTATTTTTTTTCTGTTACCTTAATACTTAGCAAATACATTTATGAGTGTCATTAACTAATGTATCAAACTTTAGTCATGGAGCCAAATATAAGTTTCTGTTTTTTTTTTTTTTTTGCAGAATGGCTACAACAAATCTCCTTTTACTAAAATGATGTGCAGTATTTGGGTTGCTTTGAGGGGCTTAATTGAAGACCTATTATTTTTATTCCATATCCTCTTGGCATTGGACTCTCCAAAGGGTAACAAGAAGAAACGATAGCAAGCAAACATTTGAATATACATCGGTGAGCAATCATATGAACACACAAATAACAGAAATTACTAAAACAATTAAGGTGTTGGTAGGTTAAAATAAGATTATTTCCATAACATTTCAGTGCTTAAACATACTGCTTCATAACAATACAGTTGCAAATAAATAGTGATTACTTTCAGCTTAAAGTTGATTTAATAAATATTCTCTTTGAATTACCGATACATAGTCATTCATAAGAAACATTTTTGTTTCACATTTTTGGCTTATCGCAGCTGACCATTAGCTCCTCACGGGGCCTATCTTCTTTCACCAAGTCTACAAAACCTCTGTTCCATATTTGGGTAAGGCGAGGAGGCTGACACATTGCGGGCAGTGTCATTCTGCTGCTATTAAGTGTTTTCTTCCAACATTCACATCTCCAGCTTACACAGTAAACTTTTGGGGTGAGTCATTCATTGAGCATTAGAACTAGTCCACCCTTGCAAGGGCTACTGCTGGCAGGACTGTCCCACCCACTTGCACACACCCCTCCTAGAATGGCCATGAGTATCCTCCTTGCGTTTGCCATAAAGTGTTGAAGCCACTAAATAAATAAAGGTAACCTAGTCCACAGTTAAGGATTTATCCCTCTTCACCACTGGCATCATGCATAACAAAAAAAAAATTGTAAAAACATAAATGATTAACAAAACATTTCCCCTAAAACCAACACACTAGCAAAGAATTAAGCATTTTTGCAAAACATTAAGCTTCTCCAACCCAAACATACATACAAATGAACTCCAAAGTTGCACAACAGTGGGAAAAAACAGAAACTACCCGTTGAAGTATACAGTAATCTCACATAAACCTTGACATCTCTCACCTGAAAAGGTCATTTTCAATCTATTCCAAAATGTAAATTTTTGACCACTTGTTTTCTGTAATTTAGAACTCAATCAACTGGTCTTCAATCAACTTTTGGGAAACCCTTTAATATGCAGTTTGCTGGCAAGTGACTGAACCTTCATTTTGTCAACCCCCCAAAAAGAAACGATACAGCTGATCAAGAATAAGCTTATCGCAAGTACCTGCTTTTTCCTGTGCCATATCATGTTACAGTGGGGATCATGGAATTTTCCCTTTTCCTACTGCAGAGCAGTGTTGAACTTGGTGTATATAATTAGTTGGGGGGCTTTGTACCCTTGCAAAAAAAGTTCTACCTTTTTTTTTTCAATTGGTTGGTGATTGAACAATTATTTTCACTTTACATTTGATATCTTAAGTTTTCGATATATAGGCATACATCCTTAATATTCATACCATTTCTAATATTAATTCCAGTGTTTATTAAAAGCAAAACTCTCAACAACTTATAGTTAGAACAGTGATACTGTGCAAAATAATGGAGAAGAAAAGGTATTTGCAAACAGTATAAGGTTAGTTTTGAGTCTATAATAATCTTAAAAAGGGGGTGGGAATTTTGCAAATGTCACAGAAACATATGCAAGAAACATTGCAATAGAGTAGAAGATGAGTCTAATAAATTTTGGCGTGCAAGGCGCCTTTAACATTTTAAAATATATATTTATGCATAGAACGTATGGCTATGGTCCAGAGCTCAAAGAAAGGAAAGCATGGGAGGTTGGGCAGTGGAGCAGGTGTTTGATGGGAGGGAGGAAAAGACATTTCTTGGTATGTCAACCTACCTAATGAGTCAGGTAGTATGAAACTAAAGACCGATAAACAGTTGTTGAAACATTTAAGCAGCTTCAAAGAACAGGTATTATCCTAATTACTCTTGAAAGCTGGAAGTTTCTTTTTTTAATTTCTGGCCTCTAAGAAGTTGATTCCTATCTTGTTCCAGTTATAGATAAAGCATTTTTCTAATGGCTAAATAAAAGTGAGTTCAGTTCAAATATAGAGAGTTGTGAGTATTATCTTTAAGGGTATAGACAGATGCTGTAGGTGATATCTTGTTGTAACTTGGTAGGCAATACTGAAGGCTGATTGGTTTAAAAAGCAATGGACATGTACCGGGTTGTTCTTATTCATACACCAACTAGGCTAGACCTATTCATAAGAGGTAGTCAGTGAGCTTTTCCAAGAGCAGGTAGTGTGGGATTCTAAGATCAGTCATCAACATATTTTATTCATCATTGTTTGCAACATACATGCATTTGTGGACAGCTGAAAAGTTACAAAAGAATTAGAAGCAGAACATTTTACATAGTGTTTTCTTGAATCAGGAATTGAAAAAAAAATGAGATTTTGTAGCAGAGCTTTAATTGGGGCAGTACCCTGTCAACACCTGTTTTCAACCTGGCTTTTGAATGAGAGCATAGGGTCAGTTATAAGATTTAGCAATTTTTGTTGTGTTACTTAGTGAATGTTGTTAAAAGGATCTTTAAGCTGTATCAGTCCTGTATTAGGGAACTTTTATACTGTGACAAAGATCATATCTGCAGATTTGTTGTGGGTAATATAAACATTGCTATTGCTAATCCAGTGCCAAAATGAAGTGAAGCTGTTTTGTAGTGTGGGTTGCATTTTTTTTTGTAAATTACATTTGAATTCAGTTAGAGATCATCAGAGAACATGGTGATGCTAACGTGTGGCAGATTTGGTTTTTATACTGTCTAGGAAGCGGGCAAACAGGATGGAGCCCAAACATTAATGCGCAGAGAACCCCAGCTTAAAAAGTGTGCTACTCATACAACTTGGTAATTTCTGTTATTATGAGAGTTACTGGACCAAGTGATGACAATATCTGCAAAGTGTATCATCTGGAATTTTTGTAGCAGAAAGGAGTCAATCACTTTGGTAAAAACTTGAGTCACTTCAATAAAAATCAAAGCAGTTAGCAGGTCATTGTCATATTACTATAAATTTCATCTGAGGCTATGTAAATCACTGTCATAATACTAACTATGGCCAGATATGACATTGGGCATCTGTAATGATCCCATGTTTCTTTATCTTATATACTCCTTGAAATCAGATGACTTTTTCAAGGACCTTAGTTATAGGGTATAGGTACACTTTTGACATACAGCCAGCTGGTGATGGGGAGGAGATCTACCCAAAAGGGACACTACGTGCCTATTTAAATGGTGATGGATCTGCATTGGTGGCTAATACTTTAAAGATATGAGCCGCTGCTATTTTCTGGAAGACTGAACAGGTTGAATTGATCTCCTTATTTTATGTCTAGCATTTTTAAGAGTTTTCTGATACTTTTTTGGTTGAATTTTGTTAAAATGTAGTGCTGGGAAAGCCATTTCAAAAGATATTTGAGTGCCATGGGTGATATCAGTTTGCTGAAAGGAAGCATGACTTAGCAGTGTGGTCACTGTCTGCACTTGCTCTCAACTATAAGAAATATTTGTATTTGTTGGCAAAGTAACTGGGTGGGTGAAATGTTCATCTGTAATTTTTGCCTACTCATCTCTCAGATGTCATCATAAAACTATGTATGACTACTTTGTCAGTTAAGTATTCTGTACTTCTTCTGAGGAAGCTTCACAAAGATAATTATTTGGCTGTTTCTTCCACTTTTTCCAGGTTACATCCTTTTGTTTAAATAGGAATCGGATGTCAGAAGTTCATTTTGATATTCAGATCCCTAATTATGTATGATAAATGACCATTAGAACATATATAAACACAACATATACTTTTGCTTTAAAGTACAGACCTGGTGCAGCTGTGCTTTTTGATTAATCTTTTCAAAATCTTAATTTGGCCATTTTGATAGATTTTCTAGCCAGATATTTAAGGCTTGAAAAGTCAACCCTATTGTAAAAGGATACTGAATGATTTTCGGTATAACAAGGCTCTGTCTGTAGCTCTCATGAGCTGCTTTAGGTTTGAGCAATCCGGGGTCCAGTATTCACAGATGCCTACATTGCTTGATAGGACAAACTGAGTTCTGGATAAGGAGCAGAGAGTTAAAAAAGTAAGCAAGGACTTTGTTGACATTATAGATATAGATATATGGAAAGGGGCCTCAGGCAAGTTCACTTTACTCAGTTAATAATTGTTAAATACATGCTAAATAAATATGTGCATACATATATGCACCCACACAGATGAAATCAGTGAGCAGAAAGTGAAGGAGATCTTTCAACAGGATTTAACAGTCACCTTACATTGCAGAAGCATCTTTGGACTAAGTAAAGAATGTCTGCTGATATTATATTTCAGTGTTTTCTGTTTTGCAAGGACTGATATGAGGTAATTGGGTTGTGATCACTAAGTGAGTTATGGAATTTGGATCTGATTAGTGACTCGGGTTCAGGAGAAGTCAATGGGGGATTGGGGGTAATAGCAGCCACTGCAGAGCTGTCCACCTCTGTCAAGGAGTAGCTCTTGGTTCACTGCATAGCCACTGTCAAGTTAAGGATCAGGGTGCTCGCAAAGCAGAACAAGGCTCAGGGACATACTCATCAACCAAGAGTGCAGTCACATTCTGTTTGTATGATTTTATAGTAGGTGCCAGTGTGACAAGGATGCATTGTACTGCCAACAGGAGATCTTGTAGACTTGGGGAAACATATCTGCAGCTAATGGTTACTTTGATGATAACCTTTCTGTCTGCCATGGTCTCAAATCAGCTCACACTGAGACATGAAGGGAAGCAAATATATTAATACAAGGAATAGGACTGACCCTTGGCATGCAACTGTCTTGAGAGCGTTGTCTTGTATAACTCAAGATTTAGAAGTTTTGATTAATGACATAAAATCAAAGAAACTATGGCTGAAAGGTATGCAGACTATATAATAAATACGGTAGCATTGTCTGGTTGTGTGATATGTCCAAAAAATATCTGTAATACTTTGGAGCTCTGTCCTCTATGTAAGCTTGAAAAGGCTGCGTCTTATTGCAGTGGCTGGCGTGATTCTATGTGCTATCACTGATTGAAAGCTTCTCGCTTACTGTATTTTGCTGAACATCTGAACCTTGATCTGAAATAGTACTTTTCCATCTATAAATTTGAATGTGCAATTTGACATTTGTGGAAGGAATGCTGCACCTTCTGTTCCAACTAAATCAACTAAACTGGTAGAAGCATATTCACTCTCTGCCTATCTGTTGTTGTTAGAAGTAACAATTTTCGGCACAATGTCTTGCACCCTAACAGAATCCTCCTCTCTTTCATGCTGTTCAGTTACTGGCCATATGAATTTCTATGGAGTGAGTGTAAATGAAACAGTGAAATGGTATCCCAACTTAAATTACTTATCTGCTTTCCTTTGCTGTTATCCTTCACCAAGAGGCTTTTAGTTATGAGCATTTTTAGACATTCATGCAGGAACTTGGTAATATGCTTGAAGGGCTCTTCTATGTCATCTGGATTCCAGTCTTCTTGAATGTTTTATTCACCTATGTTTCTGACCTGAATGTTGGTTTGCCCAATGGCAAAAACTTCTTTAGCAGGTGTTTACCTACCCTACAACAACTGAGTGTATTTCTTTTTTATTGTTTAATTCCCAGCAACTTCTTACAGTAAAATATAACATGCATATCTTTAATCGTACTTAACTTCGCCCATTACTGAATGCAGCTAGAGGCATGTCATGGTGCCAAATCATTATAAATGTCATACAAATAATACATACAAGGCAGTGCAGCTGTACAAAAATGACAACAAACCATAGCTACTACTTATCCAGTATTAAAAAAGGGTAAATACACTTCATTATATACTAAATAAAGTCAGCATTGCAGTCATATTTGTTATTAACATATTTTCTTTTATATGGCCACCACTGAGGATTAGAACTATTTCTAGCTCTTTGGCCATAGGATTAAGGCTATGAACTGCTGTCATGCTTTATCCGAAAGCTGGGGGTTTGATTCCCACAGCCTTCATCCGTCTACTGTATGACGCTAAGAAAGTAATTTAATTACATAGCACTCAAGACCTCCATTGAAAATCTGCATCACACCAAATAGACAATTAAGTTGATAAAGTATATAAATGAAGTATGTATATGTTAAAAACCCTAATCTTTGGTTCTTGAATTCTGCTTTAAATACTTGAAAAATAAGCTTGTGGTGTCACAGATGATAAAAGAATTCAAACATAATCAGAAGACAATTGAAATTCTCATGTAAAATATGAGGAATCGTTTTGTGGTTTAATAAGAACTTTAGTTATCTTATAAGTAGGACTGTGGCCAGACTGAGTGTGACATACTGTACTTATCTACTATTGAATGTTTGTATTGTAAAATAGTCATCAAAACAATTAGATGTTTTTTTCAGCATTTTACTCAGCATATATGTACATATGATTAGAATAATGTATGCTGTCATTCAACAACATAAAAAAGAATAATTTCTTTATACTTGACTTCTTAGCAGGTTATTTGTGTTTCTAATTCTTTTCTTCAATATTGTGACTGTTTGAATTTACAGTGTATTTGATGTGTTGCCCATTATAAATATTGTTGAATAATACTTACTATACTTACATTGTGATACACAGCATACAAAAACTCTTTCTGAAAATATTGTTTGCATTCATTTGAACTTTAACCCATTTTAAGATTGTCTGTAATGAACATGATAAGATAAGCTCAGCATGATTCCCTAAAGCAGTTCTTTGCTGTTTATTTTTATCTGACTGGTGAGCTGTTGCTGTAGAGTCAGAACATTTTTTTTCATTTTAGAATGCAGAGGCATGTTTTTTTTTTATTCAACTCTCTAAGAGAAGTCAAAATTTCATGTTGTAACTGGGAAAGGCTTTAATATATAAAGAATGTTATGTAATGTTTTATGGTTTTGAAAATAATTTACTATAATATGCTGTCACAATTTAATTTATTTTTATTATTTTCCAGATAACATGATTTTATGAATGTTTGTCATTTAAACTAGTTGATGCAAAGCTAAAACATACCTTTATTTTGATCTATGCTATGTGATGGGAATGAGTTTGCATTAGGGCCATATAATTTGTCTGTTAATATTTCCTCTTACTTCATGTCTAACATGGAAAAGTCCTCTTATTTTTTTAACAGTTCCTTCTTAATCTTATAAACATTTGTCTGGGACAAAATATCATCACAAAGATGGTAAAACAACAAATGTCATGTTGTATAACAGAATTGGGCATGCCTTAGCACTTCAATGAATAAGCTACTTGGCAGACATAAATTGATGAAATTATCTGCAAATGAAGCTAGCATATGAATCAGTTCTATATTTTATCATCTACAGCTGTCAGCATACCTGTTAGCTGTCCTTAATTTTGCCTCATATTTTTACACTGAATGTTATAAAATGTCTGATTTTCTGGTAAACGACTGAAGATTACAGTTGGTTGATAATGCCGGACATTACAGTTTCACCCTTCTTATTGTTCAGAAAATACATGTTGATACAATAGCTGTTATATTATTTCTAAGTGAATTGAAGCAATATTTAAAAATAACCTCCCATATGTTGACCTTTTGCCCCCTCCCTCCATTATTTTGGAATTTGTCTAGACTTCTTAAGCAAAGAATATGACAAGTATGTCACTGTCTGTCTAATAGCACTAAGTGTTTTTTTGGCTTTCAAAGTCAGTAAAACACTTTGCACTTCGATACTTTCTCTTTTTCTTTCTGAAAATGGTAGTACATGGAGGAGGTATTATGAAGAATTACGATTGTGACACAAATCATAACTTTTATTATGTGTTCTCAACATGAATGCCAAGCTTCATCTCTCACTCTTGATGTAAATGTCACGACATCCATGGCTCAAACATATAATAAACTGGCTATGATCAGAGATCCAGTCATAATCCTCTATATAAACAATTAATTAAATTAATTAATTGGCATGTAACAACAAGTTAAATATTAACCACAGTAGTTATAATGCATTCTTGCTTGATAATCAAAATTCCCAGAAATTACGTTATCAGCAGCAAATTCAAATATATATTGTTTATATAATTAAAAAAAAAAGATCCACAGTATTGTTGTCACCCCTGCATATAATATATGCTATCAATAAAAAAGTATAGGATTTTTACTTGAATAAAATTTGTATTTATTTTCCAGTTATGACAAAAGCAAACATACAAAAGTAGGAACAGTTGCTATTCCAATAGCAGTAGTGCTCTTAACCTGAAAGAAAATGCTTTTTCAAAAAAAAAAAAAAAAAACATAACTTTGTTAAAATAACTTCCATCACAATCATTATTATGTAATTATAATTGTATTTTGGAGACCTGCTTTGAAGTATAAATTCTGCTTAAGATAATCCAAATCAGAAAAATGTCTGTATAAACATTTTTTGCATAAATGTATGGAGGGTTATCTTGTACACCACAGCTATGTGAGCAGTTAATTCTGTAGCATGTAAACTGTTTTAACTGTTCTTTAATACACTGGTATAAGTTTCATTAATTAGTCCTACCTGTAAAGATATGCTATATGGGGTGGCTGATAAGACATTATTAGCTGGTATAAAACAGATGATTGGTAGAATCAAGTATTTGTTTGTTTAAAATTCAAACACAGAATTAACAATCGCACAGCCAGTGGTCTGGAGATTGCTTGCAGAGGGTCATGATATGTGTATGCATCTTTAAGATGATGATATCCTCAGTGTTCCACCGAATGGATGTTATGTGGACAGAGGGAAAAGGGGGATGTTGGATTCATGGGGTTATGTAAAAGGTTCTCCCAAGTGGTAGTCAAATGGAAAGAGATTTAAAACCTCAAAAGTTTCCTGAAGTCAGATTTGAGTACCACACCTGTGGAAGTATGGAAGCTGTATTCCATACAGTGTAAGACTAGTATCACCACAGATATCTGACTGACTTTAACACTGTCACAGTAACTTTATAGAGGATGACATCATCAGTGTATGCAGAGAAGAAGATGTTGTCAGGTGTGTCTGACATAGCTGTGGACAATCATCCTGGTGTAAAATTGTTTCCTGACTGATAGTTGAATGAACACACGCACACACTCAAATTGACTGTTCTGAGATTAGAACCTCCACTTATGTAGTTACATAAGCTACAGAACACAGTACTCACAGGACTTAAAGCTATCACCACCATGCAAGTCTGTATTTAATAGTGTGAACGTGCATTTTATAGAGGTTGATAACATTATTGGATGCAAAGAAGATGTTGGCAGGCATCTCTTACATAGCTGTGAGATCACATTCTGTTGTAAAATTGTCTCCAGACTGATAGTTGAATGAACACATGCACACACACACACACACACACACACACACACACACACACACACACACACACACACAGACATAAAGGCACACACACACGCACACACACACACACACACACACACACACACACACACACACACAAACATTAACTGCTATGAGATTAGAACCCCTACCTATCTAGTTACACAAGCTGCGGAACACAGTACTTAATGCTAGTGTCACCACACAAAACTGACATTAATTGTGTCACAGTGCACTTTATAGAGATTGACATTATCAGTGGATGCAGAAAAAACAATATTGGCAGGCATGATAGATATAGATGTGGACTCACATCCTGGTGTAAAATTGTTGCCAGACTGACAATTGAATGAACCCACACACACAAGGTGACTGCTATGAGTTTAGAACACCTACCTATCTCATTACACAAGCTCAGAACACAGTACATAATACTAACTGCACCACACAAGTCTGTCTTTAACACTATTACAGTGCACTTTATAAAGGATGACATCATCAGTGTATGCTGACAAGAGGATGTTGGGAGGCTGTATGAAATTGCTGTGGAGTCATGTATCAGTATAAAACCATCCTCTGACTCATGCTTTTCTGGATACACACATATACACACATTAGTCGACTGCTATGAGATCAGAATCCCTGCCTACCTAATCACACAAGCTAGAGAACACAGTACTTAACACTCGTACCAACACAAAAACCTGATTTGAACATTGTCAGACATCATTTTATAGATGATGACATCATCAGTGTATGATGAGAGGAGGATGTTGGGAGGGCTGTTTAAAATTTCTGTGGAGTCATGTAGAAGTGTAAAAGTATTTCCTAAATGCTACTTCAGTGATGGTAGCAGGACCTGAATTCATGCTGTTCTGACTAGACACACAGAAGTTGACTGCTGTGAGATTAGAACCCCTACCTATCTAATTACAGAAACAAGACAACACAGTAGGTAATGCATGGATCACTGCAGAGACCTAATTTTTTTCAATGTCAGAATGCACTTCATAGAGGACAAAATTATCATAGTGCTGCAGGTTACATGTAGTGTTATGATATTTGTTTACAAAGGGAGGACTTGTAATAGGAATGTTTAGTGTAGTTTGCAAAAGTACATATAAATACATCCTGACAACCTATGTGAAAAAAAGCTATCATGAATGCATATTGTAGAAGTGAAACAGACATGCACCTTTTCTTGGATGTTCTTTAGATGACACACATACCAAACATACACATTGTAAACCGCAGTAGTGCAATGATGGAATAATGTGACTTCATATTCAGATTTATTTATTTTATTTATTTGACATTCGTTAACTGGGTTGGTCCAAATGAACAGAAAAAGCCCATTTTCAGTGGAGACCCAAGGAGAAAAACCCCAGGTAGTTTATACAAAATAATTGAATAAAATAAGTACATGACATGAACAAAAACATGATAACACAAAAAAATCAGAGTCATACAGAGTATGATAAACAGATGAAATTTTTCGCAAAGTAAAAATCAAGAGGTTATAACAATGGCAATACAATATATACAATGTTCATAATTGAGAAACTATCACAAAAGCATATAGTCATATATAGTTTTGTTTAAATATAGGAAGATTAAAAAATGAAAATGACAAAGTTGTTAAGCCAAAGCTCTCATTATAGCATAACAATATATGTAGTCATTAAGGCAGAAACTTGTGTGAGGGGTAATTTGAGTGGTCTATATTAAATATTCGAATGCTTAAATGTTCGAATCACTAAAGATCGAACTTTAGTGATCGAACGGTTAAATGTTCGAATATTTAAAAAAAAAAAAAAAAAAAATTAAAACAAAAAAAAAAAAAGAAAAACTAAAGGGTGTAAGCAGGGGCACACCCCCCACGTGGGAGGGACTGCACCCTCACACCCCCGCTACTTAAATATACCAACTCCAAGATCACACTACAGTGTAGGGAATGGGAAATTTTCCATTTCTGTACTGTAGCACACTGAAGTGCGATCTCGGAGTTGGTATATTTAAGTAGTGGGGGTGTGGGGGATGCAGGGGGCTTGCCCCCCTTCATAAACACTTTACATTTTGTTTTTTTTTTGTTTGTTTTTTTTAAATTTTTTTAAATATTCGAACATTTAAGCGTTCGATCACTAAAGTTCGATCTTTAGTGATTCGAACATTTAAGCATTTGAATATTTAATATAGGCCCAATTTGAGGTGGTTGGGAAGGAAGCAGGTAGAAGGATGGGGGTTTAGGGGTTCAAGTAGGGGCATGGTAAGGACAGATCCAAAGGTTAGCTAGATAGTTTTTTAGGTTTTTTTTTTGAAAGAGTTGGTGTGAGTAATCTTTCTTGTGGTAAATGGGAGTTTGTTCCAGTTTTGAGATACTGAATATTTATATAGTAATTTTCCTATAACCTTATTGGGGTTGTATATTTGGGGAAGATGTTGGTCTGTGTTTTGGAGAGGCCATGTGTGCATGTAGTAAGATACAAGGTTGGTTAGAGAGGGGTAGGCATTGGGTTTGTTGAGTAGAAAGTGTGTAGTATGAAGTTGAGAAAACTGTAGTAGGTGGGGGAATTCAAGCCGCTGTAGGTGTTTCAGAAACAGGCAGTTGTGAGAGGTATGTGGCAGGTTTGCTGCAAATTTGGTAATTTTAGGGTATGTTTGTTCCAGTTTATTGGTTAATGAGGACTGGAGTTTGGTAAGGGTTGGGGCAGCATATAGTAGACTTGGGAATAAATAAGCATGGGCCAGGGATACTCTAGACTCTTTTGTTAGGTATTTACTATTTCGATATAGGAGACCAAGTTTTTTTTATAGACTGTTGGACGTGGAGATCGAGTTTTAGCTCATCATCTATTATCATACTGAGTAGCTTAGTGTGAGGTTCAACATTTATGGTCATGTTATTTAAGGAAGAGATGGAGAAGGTGGGTTTTAGATGAGAGAGGGGTTTTGGAAGAAAGAGTAAGAGTTTATTTTTTTTAGGATTAAGTATTAGCTGATTTTCAGTGAGACATGTTTCAACAGAAATAAATGAGTCTTGGGTAAGAGTGTGAAGCTGAGATACTTTCAAAAGAGGAAATGAGAGCTGAAACATCTGCATACTGTATAAGAAAGGAGTGAGGGCAGGAGGTGTGGAGATCATTGGGGAAAATATTGTAAAGAAGGGGGTCCCAGGATGGAGCCCTGACAAACGCCTGTATGAATGGGGGGGAAAGGCAAGCAGGAGGATTGCCATCTTACTGATTGCATTCTATTTGAGATGTAACTGGAGAACCATTCAAGGGGTGAAGATGAAGGTATGTCCACATTAATACAAGTTACTGACAATATCAATGTGATATGATCATGGAAGGCCAATGTCCTTTGTCACTATAAACCCACAGCAAATGTAACAATGCAGTTGCACTCCGTAATGCTGGTGTCCATGCATCTCAACCTCTTAGAGCAAGAAATTTGGACAAAGTCATAAATAAAAGTGGGACAAAGGCCCAAAAATAGGGACAATTTTTAAATATTGCTGTTACAAACTTAGAAAGTTGATAGAATATCAGGTTTTGCATTAGCATAAATTTTCTGTTGAGTATGAAGTCTGAAACTCAAATGTCTGCCATTATTTTCTGACTTCAGTCCTCAAGGACTTGCCAATGATTTGTCAGAAAACCAAAACTTTATAAGGGAAAGACCAAATATATGAGACAAAAATCTGGAGATTCTTGAAAAATCTGGACAGTTGAAAGGTATGCTAGAGTCTGTTTGACAATGGCCCAAGTCCTAATATATCATTTGGAAGTGCATTGCTGCAGGGTACACATGAATATCAGAATGTACACATTCAGTGAAGCATGTGTCACTGTCCTTCTCTTGTATTTATGAATGCATTTCCATGTATTAAAGATTACAGCACACTAACCAGAGTTAGACATGCTGAACACCTCCTCAAATAGCACATCACTAGGAAGCTGATTTGCGTGGATGATGACAAAGTATTAGTGCATTCATGATATGTATTTTAGGAATTCAACTTGGACTTGTGAAGTAGCAGTGTCCACTGGTACTCATTGCCAAACTGTGAGCAAATAGGGGCATGCAGAAACTGACCTGATTGGGGTTAACTGCAAAATACATCTGCATGTTGATCATTTTCAAGCTTGCAAGGCAGGTTATTGGAGAAATTGCTGCCAGATATTATATACATGCTGTACTCTATGTTTGAAATGTTTGGGCCACAGTTTTATTACATATATAACTGTTGGCCATGCCTTCCCCATTCATGAGATATTAAGCGCTGAGCAAAAGCAGTTCTCTGCTTAAGGAAAAAAGTGTGAGATTTAATTTGGTTTGTCTTCTTCATGCCAACAGCCTCAGTGGTGAGGCACTACCATTAGCACTCTCAATGGTAATGAGTGTGGAAAATATAGCTGCTGCTTAGCTTTCTCTGTGGCCCAGTGTGTAAGAGCAGTGAGCTGCTGATCAGAGCACAAATGAGTCAAGGTTCACAGGCAGATGATTCTCTTTTCTTAACATGGTGTTAGGATGTCATTAGCCAAGTAAAAGTAATCAGGATTACAAATGTGACAATCAATGCAACACTAAAGTGCATGTCTTCCTGAAATTGTATCTGTATTGCCTACCTCAATGCACTTGTACAAGCAGGTGTTGTTTTGCAGGCCTTGCTACAAATCACAAGTTAATTATGTGTACAACTTTCTACAATTGACAAGGGGTGGTACATCTTTTGAAAGTATTATTATGACTTAGCAGATATGCTAACAATTTGTGCTGGGTCAGATATCCTGAAAATTGTGTGCTGTATGCATCTTCACAGTAAGGACTGTTTCCACATCATATTAGATCAACATTTCATTCAGCATGACACACAGGGAATCCTACAGCAGATTTTGAAACCTTGCACACTACAGGAGCACTGATCATCTATTGAAT
The DNA here is from genome assembly GCF_019279795.1 of Protopterus annectens. Classification (NCBI taxonomy): domain Eukaryota; kingdom Metazoa; phylum Chordata; order Ceratodontiformes; family Protopteridae; genus Protopterus; species Protopterus annectens. The sequence goes on along the minus strand of NC_056732.1, from coordinate 185,670,297 downwards.
GAAGGTAACATGTTTATTTTATCCATCAGCAGAGTCATGCCAGTACGCAGACACCGAGAGATGGCCTGCACATCATCAGCCTAATGGATACACACCTGTAAGCAGGGGTTGGAGTGAATGGATACATACAAGGAGGGATGGATGTACACATAACAATGTTTGTAGTAATGTAACATTCCTGGGCATGTTTTGGTCTGTTCTAATTATTAAGTTGCCATGCTGTGTTTTTAATTTCTCCATATCTTTTGGGTTTCTAATACCATGATGGGAATGGACACCATTCCTAAGTCAAAAGTATGCTTAAATTTCATGAAATTAGTATTGTTTCAATCTTTGATGTTAGCCAAAAGTGCTCTTCACAGCACCTGCAGTGTGCCCAGTAATGACTCATTCTGGAATTTGTACAGGGTTACATGGATTGGTAACATATCTAAATATGATTGTGGATTATTTTTTGTAACGCCCGTTGCTCCTACTACTATTGGAACTGTCTGTCTATAGATCCTGGTATTTTATAACTTTGTGTCTCTCTCTACGCAACACACTATAGTTACTGGATGTGGCAGTTTCAATGATCAATGCTACTTTTGTCTTCTTTTCATGGACCACTATAGCCAGTTTTCTAGCATCTATCTTTTGAACTGTTGGTAATGGGTGATCCCATGTGATATAAACTTCATCATTTTCTGTGATGCTTTATGTTTCACGTTTCCAGCATTTTTCAGCCACGTCAATACCATAATGTTTGCATAATCCCCAGTGCAACAGTCTTGCCACATTATTATGCTTTTCAGTATACAGTCCTTCTGCAGTTAGTATGCTACAACCAGTAACGAGGTTTGCGACCGTTTTCAATTTGATTTTATAAAACCTAGATTTGTCTGTTTCTCCCACATGTTTAATGGACTTTGTAAACAAGTGTTTATGTAGCCCACTATCTTGGGCCACCAGTATTAACCTTTCATCTCTTGGTTTGAATTCACCTCTCCTAAACCATTCCTGCATTCGTCCCTGATCAACATGAGGTTCTTCCAGAAGTTTTCTATATTTGCAACTATATTTATGCATTTTCGACATTTCTTGCCTTTTCATCTGGTCCTTCACCTTATATTCTTTCTTTTGTTTTTTAGTACATTCAGTTGCTGCCTGATTTTTATCTACTTCTGGTTTGATTTTCATTCCTGCTTGATGCTGATATGCTTCTGCTAGATTAAGCAGAGAAGTCATCTTAGATTTATTTTCCTCATGTTTCAAAACTTTCACTATGTGTGGGTCTTGCAAGGTCAGCAGATATGTATGCAGTCCCACAATTGCAGATCTATACATGTAATCAATTTCAAGGAGGCCTATCTCTCCTTCGGAACGGGGAATATATAATCTTGGTATACACTGATTTGTATAAATCATTTGGTGAGCATGAAGCATCCTTCTTGTTTTCCTGTCTAAATCTAGCCAAAATGTTTTGGGGCCAATCAATCACTCCAAAACTGCAAGTTAGGACAGGAAGAGAAAATTGGTTTATAACTTGGATTTTGTTTCTAGATGTCAACACTGTTTTCTGGATTAATTTAAGTCTTCTAAAGTATTCCTTACTAAGTTTTATTCACATTTGATCATATTTTATTGTTGATCCTTCATCAGTTCCCAAATATTTATACAATCCCTCTTGCTCAAGTTATTCTATATCAGATTCTTGTCCCAAATTGATGTTTTCCTGGTGCTATAGTTTTCCTGCTTTAAAGGTTGCCTTTGCACATTTATGAAGACCAAATGACATTCTTATATCATCTGAAAAAGTTTTGACAACCTGCAGTTGTACTTAGAGTTCCTCATCTGATGAGCTATACAGTTTTAAATCATCGACAAAGAGAAGATGAGAAGTCTTTACACTTTGTTGTTTTCTAGGAGCCAAATTATAGCCATGTCCTAAGCTTTTAAATAAACAGCTTAATGGATTAAGGGTAAGATAGAATAGTAACAGTGACAGAGAGTTACCCTGGAATATTCCCCTTCGAATTTTTATCCCTGGGATAATAACTTGTTCTTTATCATGGCTTAATTGCAAAGTGGTCTGCCACTGTTTCATGGTCACTGTAATATAGTCGATCAGTGTAGGGTGTATCTTATACATTTTTTGACACTCTTATCCATGAAAGTAGAATACTATCAAATGCTTTTTTGTAGTCAGTCCATGCCATACTTAGATTCTTCCCCTTTTTATAGTTCTCCACTATGGCTTTATTTAAAAACAAATGATCCTTTGTTCCATACGATTTTCTTTTATTGTCCTTTTGTTCTACTGCAATAATTGAGTTTTCGTCTAAATGACTATGAACTCTGTCAGCATCAATTCCCGTGTATAGTTTATACATCATCAGAAGGCAAGTTATTGGACATGACTGATATTGGGGTAAAAAAAGATTAGTATAGGGACAACAGGCTTATGACAAGCAGAACAAGGATGGATAAATATGTAATAGTGGTTGGGATGGATGTCAATGCAAACAATTCGTTTTGCCCAGTATCCAATATATCTCCATGACAACTAATAACTGGAGCAAATGGTAAGATGTGAGGGATCAAACATATCATAGACATATAACATCGCAGTAAGAAATTGTGTGAGAAGCATCTGGAATATAACCCTTGATGCTATGGGCAAAAATATCAGTCAAATGATTTATGTCAACACTCCACATAGGAAGTTACACTTTATTACATCCAGTAGTGTACAGAAATGTCAGACTAACTGTTTCAGAGTAGTGCCTTTACTCTGATTTAACCCTGTGCCCCTCAAGTGCATCGGGTTTAAGCAGTATTATATGGATATAACTGGAAAAGTGTGCCACTGACAACTGGTACCACAGAAAAAGATAAGCAGCAGGTGCATTTTCAACACTCAGTACTGTCCGGATTGCTGATGGCCATGCCTCACCGCTGAGCCTGTTTGCATAAGGAAGGTGAACCACACTAAATTTTTCAGTTTTTTCCTTAAGTAGTGTTCCATGTTTGCACATAGACAGGCAATGCACAAATGTAAAAGGCAATAGCGAACATATATTACTTGTGTACATACTCATTATGACCCTTCCTCAGTAAAAATAATTACTGTGGGACTCCAACCCTGCTTTACTTATGTCCTCTTGTTTTTAGATAAATGCATTTTCACTTTGTGCCACACAGAGTGTTGGTGGAATTTCTGCAGTCATTACCATCCATGCTGCTGACTGCTGCGCAATGAAGCTATGTGTGTTTGCACTCTAGAAGACGACTGACATTACATTTTCATTTTTAAGCAGCTAACCGTGTTTGTGCTATGCCATGTGCTGTGCACATAGGAAAAGTCAAAAAGAAAAAAAAAAGATTAAAAAGGGAAACACAGGTTAAACAGTTAAACAGTTCTGGACTTGAACCATCAGAGCACTGCACTTATACAACACAGTTGTAGAAGGTTATCTCTCTTTGCCACCAAAACAGCTTTGCAAAAGCAAACAAATAATGTGCATCATTATCATCATCTTCTTTTGGCTGTTCATGTTAGGGGTTGCCACAGTGGATCATCGGTTTCCATTTCTTCCTGTCCTCTGCATTTTGCTCTGTCACACCAACCACCTGCATGTCCTCTCTCACCACATCCAGAAACCTTCTCTTAGGCCTTCCTCTTTTCCTGTTACCTTATAGCTTCATCCTTAGCATCGTTTTCCCAATATACTCAGCATCCCTCCTCAGCACATGTCCAAACCAATGTAATCTTGCCTCGCTGGCTTTGTCTTCAAACCTTCCAATGTGAGCTGACCCTCTAATATACTTATTGCTAATACTGTCCACCCTCATCACACCCAGTGCAATCTTAACATCTTCAACTCTGCCACATCCAGCTCTAACTCCTGCCTTTTTGTCAATGCCACTGTCTCCAACCCATATTTATTTATTTATTTATTTCCAGTTTGATAACCGGGGAAGTCCACTGGGCCCGAAAGCCCATTTTCAGTGGAGGCCCGGGGAGAAAAGCTCCATGATAATACATTACACACAAAAACACAGCAGAAAAGCTCTAAACTAATACATTACACACAAAAACACTCTCTGTTCCAATAGCATAATACTTTAACAATCTCCAAAAAGATTATAACATAGCTGGTCTCACTACCCGCTTGTAGACCTTCCCTTTCACTCTTACTGGTACTCGTCTGTCACAAATCACTCCTGACACTCTTCTCCACCCAATCCATCCTGCCTGTAATCTCTTCTTCACCTCTCTTCTACACTCACCATTACTCTGAACTATTGATCCCAAGTATTTAAACTCATCCACCTTCACCACCTCTACTCCTTGCATCCTCACCATTCCTCTATCCTTCCTCTCATTCACACACATATATTCTGTCAGTCCTGCTGACCGTCATTCCTCTTCTCTCTAGAGCATATCTCCATCTCTCCAGGGTCTCCTCCACCTGTTCCCTACTCTCACTACAGATCACAATGCAATCTGCAAACATCATACTCCACAGGGACTCCTGTCTGATCTCATCTGTCAACCTGTCCATCACCATTGCAAATAAGAAAAGGCTCAGAGCTGATCCTTGATGTAATCCCACCTCCACCTGTGCATACGACCAATTAACATTTCATACTCAGATAAACAGTTCATACAGTTGAATATTCTCAGTTTATAGGATCATAGGATCATAGGAGGTTACTAGGCTAATGACCCTGGGGCCCTTACAAGCCTTGCCAAGTTTTACCCTTATTTTCACAACCAGCACCTATCACTCCTTTCCAAGAGAGACATAAATAGTACCCCTGGGGTAAATTTATGGTTACCCATCCAATCGTCCAGACTGTGATTGAAGAGAGTCAATGATGTGCTCTGTTTGACTTGAAGTGCGAGTCTGTTCCAAAGGTGTGGTAACCTCTGGGAGACAAGTCTGTCCCTCCAGCAGGTTCTATTAATGTCACATACCAGGTTAAGGCCATTACAGTGAGTAACCAGTGTACCATGTGACTTACGGATATGCAGAATTTCCAATAATGCAGGGTCAAAGTTTACCTTATAAGTAAAAATATGTACATGGCATATTTCATGGAATGAGTGTTCACACTATTTATGAATATGTTACCAAAACTGCAGATCTGCCTTCTCTTTGTATTCTGGAAATCATTCCTTTATGTCTGCTTTACTATCACACATGCAATCTCTAGGACATATTCTCTCATATTTCTTTCAAGGTATGATACATATACATGACAGTCAACAACAGTTTTCAGCAAAGACAGTAATCTGTGCTGTTATGTCAAGGAAATACACATGTGGAACATTTGGTATTGTTTAAAAGCTCACTGCAGTTAATTCCACATTCTGTAAGTGTATCATCACTGACACACACACACACACACACACACACACACACACACACACACACACACACACACACACTTCAATGAAGGGTGTCTGTGCATTACTGTATTTTGTTTCAGAGTAATCATTCACAGTTGCAATCAGTTAATACATAACAGTGGTGTAGAAGCTACACTATGTTTACATCTGCTACACGGATTCAAAATTTTGGTATTCAATGATTCTAAGTTCACACCTCATTTGCATCTTCAGAGTGCTCAGAGGGCTGAATCTATGCTGAAAGGTAACTGTGTAGCTAGAGAAATTGAAGGGCAGGAGACTTTTTTGAATCATGCTTATAGCTCCACCTATGGAAGTGTTGGGATAAGTGCATTTTTGGAATCCTTTTCTATAGTGAGTATTTCAGTTGCATAGGGCAGTTTGTTTGGTAAACTCCATAACTATATATTACCAATGTCCATCATGTCAAATATTGATGGCATTGCTGGACACTTTATACACATTGTACTTAGCTACATTTACAAGTACCAGTGAGGCAAGTATCTGATATTCACTCATGTTCTTACACATTTATTTTCCTATTACAGTTTCAACCCTTACCTTGATAGTCCTGCAGTTACCACAGTTGTCATTTGGGGCTCATTCTGTCAGATATTAGCAGTACACTGTAATTACATTGGTGAGTAAAGGTTGTGAGCATTTTCTGGCATAAATTTTACTGTATGTATGTGCATAGGATGAGAGGTGTACCCCTTAGGTGGTCAGCATGTGTATTATCCATAACTTATTGGCCAGGGAGAGGGCATACTGCATATGCCTACATCTAACTACACCCACAGCTGCTGGGGATCCCCCTCTGACTCCTCACCTATGTGTGGATGTGCTGACCTTACCAATGGTGGCAGGACATTCTTTCATAGCCCTAAGTGTTCCTGTTGCAGCTGTTTTTTCAAGATGATACTGTGTAGGATAGCACAGACTGTGATAATATAGTCAGAAGTACTGAGATTGTAATGTAGACCCCCCCCCATGTATTTAGACACTAAAATTGTGACTTCAACAGCCCAGGCACATACTCTATGATATTTATTGTTTCAGTGTGTGCCTCATTATAGCATTCCTGTTTGGGTGAGTATGCATTTCTGATGGACATCATCAGCCATGGTTCAAGTTCATACCCTGCACCACCCAGTAAAATGACCCTGTGGGATATCACCCTTGGAAAACGTCTGGTAGAACTGTGAGGTGTGCTGGATATGGGAATTGTGGTAGCTGCCAGCACACACATTAAGGATGATTCCCCTAGCATTATACATGCCCTGTCAGTTAATAGAGCGGAACTCCTTTCTGTTGATGTAGACTCTTCCCTGTCCCCTGGGTAGTGCTTTGATCTCAATGTGCATGCAGTGTATAGCATCCAGGTCTTCAGAAAACTGTGCTGTGGGGTAGAACTGTAGCATAGTTATAGCTCTGTCCTCAAGAGTAGGGTGGAAATATAGTCAGTGGCATGTTGTAGCATAGCATTCAGAAACTGGTGTAGGATCCTGGATGTTGATGCCTGTGACACCCCCAGTATGTCTCTTGTGGGTCATTGAATGGTTTCTGTAGCTAATATTCTAAGTGATACTCATACCTTAGTCTCTATAGGTATTGGTTGCCCACGGTGTGTCCTTGCTCCCTGGTGAGGATATCAGAGGTTGAAGAGCTCATGAAGTGTGTCTCTATCCTCCTTGTAATGCTCTACTATTCCACTTTATGCATACCATGAAAAGTTAAATGGGATCTAAATACCCTTCTACTCATTGCATAAGGCCTACCATTATCATCAGCAGCATAGACTTGAACCTGCTGTGCACATACACATGCAGAAGAGCAGTAGCAGCCCCTAACATTTTTCCCTCCGGTATAGTTTCCATGGCTATATTCCAACAGGTTTTGGAATACAAGGCAGAAGGCTACACTAAATGTACACAATTGCTTTATTGCTTGATGAATAGTTTTGTTATCTTAAATTTGTTGATTAGCATACAGCTTATATAGTAATTAGCATGCCATGATGTTTACTGTGTTTGCATGGCTCTACACATCGGCACATTGAATACAAATTGGCACGTTATCAGGCTTTGAAGAGAGCACACGGTTTTAGCGAGCTGTGTAGGTTTATTGCATCCTGCCCACATATTCAGTCCACAGATGTTTCAGTCCTTTTTAAATGTTTTTGCAAAGCCAACGAATGCTTCATATTAAAATTGACTTAATCTGTTGTTGATGTTAAAAGATGTTAAAATTAAGCGAATCATGAGCTATGTCGTATCTTCTAAGTCACCTGGCCACAAGAAATTTAACGTATAATGTTAAAGTTTTTGAACACCTTTGAATTTTTGATCATTACTCTATATTTTTAGATGCCTAACTTTAAAGCAGATATATTAATATATATTGTTGCCTGGCAGTTTGCTGATGTCAAACATTATGTGTATGCAGGCAAATCCAAACCAATGTAAGGTATTCTAGAATGGTGTTTCTGCTCTTCAGATTTTAATGTGAGACTCTGTGAGAGGATCAACATTTTTAGGGCTGCTGTTTGGTGTTTCCGTCTTTTCTTTTTCTTTTAATGAATTTTAGAGAGTCCTTTTTTTTGTTTTTTTAATTTACTGATGACAAAAGGAAATCTTTGGAGAAGACATGATCTTGGGTTTGCTTTTTTGACTAGATGTAAGGTGATTGTTTTTACCTTGATGGTCTGTGCAGTCATTGATATTTTGTCAATTAAGTGTATATTAATTATTTACTTTGAGTAATATTGATATAGTTACACCGAAACAAGTTGAATACACTGCTGACAACACTTTAGTTCAAGCACTGTTTATTTACAGTGAAAACGTCCAACAAAAGTCCATCTCCAACAAACCAGGCATACTTCTGCTTAACAGATATCTTATTACTCATAGTTCACATCCATGTTTGTTAATTCATTTTAAAGCCTCAGTTACAAACATGATTCCTAATAAGTTGAAGACTTGCTGTTGCAAATCTGGTCAAGCAGCCTTGCAGTTCCAAACACATTTGCAGTTATATTCCTGGTGGACCCTGACTAAATTCACAGTAAACCTCCTAGATCCACAGGTCTTCCAGAAATTCTTCTGATATTTTCTCAGCTTCCTCTGATCAGGTTAATAGGTTAATAATAAGCTAATTATCCAGGGGATAATTTGTAGCCTAGCCACAGATCACAAACCATGAGTCCCCTTAGACATGAATAATTCATTGTGAGATTCAAGCACATTTAATAAAGGTATGAGTGGCCAGACGGGAGGGGGGGGGGTATTTACAAATGCCAATCCATCCATCTAAGATAAGCTTAAAGATAGTCGTAGAGCTTAGTCAGCTTGATATCCATGTGGAGTCTGTTCCAAGAAAGGAGGATTCCCTGGGAGAAATATCTGTCATACCGGGTCCTAGTTATATCTCCGTGGAAGTTTACACCTTCACATAAGTATTCAGTATGATATTTGTTTTCTAGATGTGGCAAACATCACATTTGACTTTGTCATTTGAGGTTCTCTAGGATAGACGGTGGTCTTCAATTAAGAGTTTGTAGGACACAGAAAAGAGAGAGAGTGAAAACACTTTAAGGCAGGTGGCATAGTTTAAGGCAGACATGCCCTTGATTGTTTAATAAGGAAATTCCGCAATCTCTCAAGCTAAGTCATATGCTTAGATGAGTGCATATCAAAAGGAACATTATACTCTATAATGGGCGTAATGAGGGCATAGTATAGAGGGATGACTCCTAGTGATCAGTCTGACTAGGTAAAAGGATTTCTGAATAAGTGGATACAGGGTGATAAAAGGATAGCTCATTGTCAATGAAAGTGCCCTCTTCTGTAATGGCTGTCCATTTTTAGAGGGGTGTCACCTGTGTGGTAGACACTCAGGTGCCCAGTTTTGCCAAAACACACAATGCTACATTTCTTGGAATTTAGTTTAAGGCCATGGTCTAAACAGCATTTGTTTGTCAATGTTAGGCTTTCCAGGAGAACCTGAAAGTCAGATGGAGAGCTTATGACAGCTTTGAGTTTGCAATCATCCCCAAACATAGCCTGCCACAGCCCATTGTTGTTAGCCTTGACATCAGTCTAAAAAAACAGTCCCTGGATGACATCAGAGGTAGCTACTCTTTTCAATAAGAGTGTGCCTCCAACACTAATAAATTGAATTCTGCCAGCAATCCAGTTTGATATTCATTGAGTAACATAAGGGTTTACATTTAGTTTAATTAGCTTATCAATAATGCTAGAATGTGGGATGCTATCAAGAGCTTTGGTAAGATTCAGGTAGATAGTGTGCACTGATATGGCTGTATCTAATGCATCTGTAACAAGTTCAAAGAAGGCCACCAGTTTCAGGATGCTGGATTTGCTTTTCACGAGTTCTCTGCTGATTGTTTTGAGTTCTCTTTTAAATGGTTGGGCAATAAGTTTGTTATTAAATGGACTATGAGATTCTTCCTCTTATTTTTTAGTTTATTTATACTAAGGTTCCACCTTTGAAATTTGTATTGTGTTTATGTTTTATTGGGACTGAATACCTCAATGCATGCTTTCAGATGAACACAGAGACTATCCACCTATGTGGCTGCATGTGAACTGGGGTCACCGAGGTGAGGAGGATGCTTACGTTTCATCAGGTCCTCAGTTAGATGGAATAGATTTGCCTTAGAGTAGAGTCTAAAAATTGATGGTTTCAGATTTTACCATTTTAGTGAATATTACTGAATAGTAGTCAGAGATGACCAGTAATGAGGTAACTGCACATGTTGAGCATAGGGGGAATTCATTGATGAGAGCCAGATCCAATATTTTTGAGCACCTAGTTAGAACTTGAAGTAGTCGGTATGAAGAGTTGGCATTAAAGAAGTCCAGGAATCTTTGCATATACTTATTTGTGGTGGTGTAGGTTTCCCAGTTAATGGAAGGATAGTCGAAGTCTCCCAAGAGAATAATTTGATAGGAAAGAATATCAGTATGTTTAGCTATTCCTTGTGGGCTGAAGGTGACAGAAGGGGGTACAGCTGTTGGATATGATGTGGTGTGGAGTTTTATTTCCCATGAGAAGTACATGGAGAAGTTCAAGGTTGTTGTCCTGTCTGGAGGTGAACTGGCTTCTTAGGAATAAAGACACAGCCTCTCCAATAATGCCATAATTTTCAGAGTTGAGTCTGAAAGAGTGATAGGTTTTTAAACCCTGTGCTGAGGGTGTGTTATCAGTATTCTGAAACTATGTTTCACTAACTCTACAGATATGTATATTTTCAAATGTTAGGCATACCTGAAAGAAGTATAACTTTTCATTTATGCTTCAACCATTGAGCAGTGCTACCTTTATATGTTCTTGATTTTGTCTGGCTATATAGGTATATTGAGGAGAAGTGAAGTTTGGAGCAGACAAATTTATCATGGGACGACCTTGGTATGAACAGAGTGGGGGGGATGGATGTAGGAAGATTGGTAGGTTAGGTAGTGAGGGTAGGGAGTGGGTAGGAAAGAGTTAATTAAGTTGGGAGCTGGGAGAGGAAGTGAGGTAAGGTGTAGGGGTGGGTCTTAGGGTGTTTTGTAGGGGAAACTGGTGCAAGTAAGCACATTTTGGTGTGGTCTTGTTGAAGCAGGATTACATCCTGATGATCTGAGGTGTTAGTAAGGTAGGCCTTGGGTAGTGCTAGTCATTGAGGTGAGTACAGTATGGGTTATTTGTATAGATATATATCTATCTATCTGATTTTTTTTGTGTGTTTGGATTATGGTGGGTGATGTAAAGGGCATATGGCAGCATTGTGTAGATATGTAGTGTAGATATGCATGTAGTGTAGACATATTTAGGTATTTGTGTCCATGGTGGTTTAGTGATTATTTCTCACATTGCTTGATTGGATTTGCCTTCTTCTACGTTTATTCATCTTATTAGGTTCCCTGGTGGTTTAGTGGCTTATTTGTGGGCTTGTACTGTCAGTTGCGGCCGGGCGAGTATGCACAATAGCGCTATTGTGGTCTCTTAGGGAAAAAAATACCTTCTTGAGTGCATCAGGTAAGTGCTGATGGTGGGGGTTGGGGATGGTAATGGCTAGTTTCTGTCCCTGGTGGCTGTGGTGCCTGTGTGGGGTTTGTCTGGATGTTTTTTGTTGGTGATTAGTGTTGGCTTTGTAGGGTTTGAATGATGGTTTCTGTTGTCTGGTGGTTAGTGGTGGCTTTGAGAGGTTGTGTGAATAGGTTTGGTTCCTTGGGGTCTAGTGACAGTTTTGTGAGGTTCCCTGATGTCTAGTGATGGCTTTGCGATGTTCCCTGGTGTCTAGTGACGGCTTTGTGAGGTTTGTGTGCATGCTTCAATTCCATGGTGTCTAATGGCAGCTTTGTGAGGTTTGTGTGGATGGTTTTGGTTCCCTGGTGGTTAGTGGCAGCTTTGAGATATTTTTGGATGGTTCCGTTGGTTTTTCTTTACCTGGTGGCTAGTTGCAGCCTTGGGAGGTTTGCATGATGGCTTTTGTGTCCTGGTGGCTAGTGGTATGTCTCTGAGTCTTGGGGGAGTGTTCCGGTCTCTTTTAGATGCTTTATCCCTGGTGGTTAGTGGTTTCTGGGCTGCAGGTAAGCAGTGCAGCTTTCTGCATTTCAGAGGATAATGAGCACATGCGCAGTGGCATCTGCAATCACGGATTGCCTTCTTTATTATATAAAAAAATAAATAAATAAGGAAAAGCAGCAGAAGAGTATGCATGTGAAATAGCTAGTCCGTATGGACAGGCAGGGAGATCAGGCTAGGTACTTTAGGTAAGTAGGGTTTGGGGGTATTATAGTTAGCATTTAGTATATATATATATATATATATATATATATATATATATATATATAAAAAATATATATATATATATATATATATATATATATATATATATATATATATATATATATATATATCTCCTATATGTATAATGAATAAATAGCAGATTATAGATGGCATAGTCTGGGGTGACTGGCATTAGGTGGTAGAAGTAACTAGCTGTTAGATGCACGGGATTGCAGTGACATGCAGAGGTGCATGGTTCAAGTCCCAAGACAATCAAATTGTTTTTTTTCCTGGGCTGACTTACAGAAGGTAGGTAGGGGAGATTAAGTAGTTGAGGGTAATGGTTTAGGAGAGGTGATAGGCATAAGGATTTTAGGAATTATGTGTTCTATTTGTCTGCAGGTACTGGTTGGTGCTAGCATGCATTTCTTTAAAAGGTTGTTTTAACAACAATTTCTCTTTTGTTTCTTTAGGTTATCGTGGCTGAAGGGTTGAGACAGAGGTGGGCTAGTATTGTGGCACAGGCTGAGGACCTCTTCAAGGACATTTCTACTGAAGTTCCATCAGCTAGTGCTCAGGATCCGAAATCTCGGTGGAAGAGGAAGATGGTGGCTACAACCCGGGGGTCGAGGGCAACAAAAGCCAGACAGTCAGCATCAGAGGATATGGCAATGGTGGTTGGGACGCTGCCGGTGGCCCCTTCATCTTCTGCAGGTAATTCTTTATCAGGTCTAACAGGGAGCAAGGATATAGTGGCAGCTACAGGAGGGGCATTGGGGTGCAGTAAGGGAGTCCAAGGTGAACTAGCAGGTAGGGCTTTAGAGGCATTGGTTGATTGTGAGGAGGTTTTTGATAATGCACTATCATTGCTTGATCCAGATTTGGGGTCTGACTTGGATGTTGTGGGGTCTGATTTTGGGTCACGGCCGGGGTATTGGCTGGCGATGCAGGCCTTACATCAGGAAGGGGCTCCCATTGTTTTGACTTCCCACATATTTTTGGTGGTGAAGGAGAATATTTGGAAAGGGGAATTTGTTGATATTTTTGAATTGCTTAATGCTGATGGGGTACAATGGTTGACAAAGGCAGAGTCGGCTAATAGGAAGGATCTTTTGGTGGCATTGGTGGCCATAGGTCGCAGAAGGGTAGGTAGGTTTAGGCCCAGGTCATGGGATAACTGGGTCCTTGGTTTTATATACTACATGGTGGTTTGGTTGGAGAGGGATACTTTGCTGGTTCTTCCTCTTCTGGCTTACTTTTGACTATCAGGGAAGCACAGAAGTTGGTGCCAGGCTATGCATGGTTTTGGTATGATCAGAAGTTTCATAAGTGGAAAGCGGTGGATAAATCCATGCAGTGGGAGGTTAGACACCCGGACATTTGGCTTTCTACCATGATGGACACAGTAGTAGATTGGCTCAGCCATCGGATGGGGGGTGCTGGGATATGTTGGGTGTTTAATGCAGGGAAGTGTTCTTGGGTAGGTTGTAAATTTTCCTATATTTGCTCTAGGTGTATGGGAGCTCATGCTGTTACATTATGTGGGGGGGGGGCCCTGCTGGGGTGCAGACGTCTTATTCTGCAGGTCCTAGAGGTTGGGTTGGTTCTCACCTGGCATGGGTAGGTGGGTGAGGCTGGGGTACCTTTTGAGGGCAAAGGGGGTTCCTTTCATGGAGTAAGGGGGCAACCAGGGGACTCATTCTCCTAGTAAGGTCTGGTAGTATGCTGAATCATAACAAAGACCTTGTGCATGATCCGTACTACAAAAACTAATAACACATTAATTTCAGTAGCTATGATATCAGCTTAGCTTTCACAAGTGAGCTACAGTATTGCTGTATTCACATCTGATCAGCAACTTTCCAACACTACTGAATACGCCCCCGAACAGCTTGTGCCTGAAACCAGCCATGCCCTTTGCCTCCAAACTAATTATGGTACTGTAGGCACTATTTTTGAAAATTACCCAGGAACTAATGACCATATCAAATACCGGGAAATGGGACTTTCCTCAGCTGTAACAATCAGCTGTGAATTTTCAGATATATCACTACTCACATTAACTAATGTCCCTGTTTATCCAGTTTTATGTCAACGTATGCTTAAATTTGAATACATCACTGTTTGTATCCAACACATTCATTGTCAATATTTGAGTTTTAATAGGGCTGTGCAACAATTCAGTCTTTCATAGTTTGCCTAGCATACCTTTCAACCTCTTGTGGCACAAAATCTGGACAAAGCCATAAATAATGGGGGAAAAAGGACCAAAAATAAAAAAAATTTTAAATATGGCTCTTACAAACTTAGAAACTTGCTAGAATAACAGACTTTGTGTTAGCATGAATTTTCTGAAGGGTATGAAATCTAAAACTCAAATGTCTGTCAATGTTTTGCCAGAAAATCACAATTTTATTAAAAATACCATTGTCCACCCTTATTATCCAAGAAGAATAGTAAATTTGGTACCCACACAACATCACCACCATTGCCATGGATAACTCAAATTTTCAATGCATGCAACTAGTGTTTCTTATATCAGTCCTAGCTATGACTCCATTTTTCAGTCCTGTATAGCCCTTTCTCTTTCCATATAGAGACATCATCCTTCCCTCCATCCTCCAGTTTCCAGTTATAATGGTCACAACACAGCCTATTTTATGACTTATAAAACACTGGTCTTAATCTAAAAGTGTGACATTTAATCCACAGACCCTAGCAATCCAGCGGAACCTTCTTTAAAAGCCATGAAGATGATTTCAGTCAAAGATATAAGCTTTAGGTTACTTTATATTTTTTCCTCACAAGTATTTTACTGTCAAGTTTTAATAGAAGTTATTATCTTGCTTTTCATTTGCTTGTAGCTACATGCTCATCATCGCATTTGCATATGAGGGGACTCAAAACCAGACACAATCTGCATATACCTGAGATGTTGCAGTCTTGGAGGAAGTATGGATATATATATATATATATATATATATATATATATATATATATGTGTGTGTGTGTGTGTGTGTGTCCCCTTCACATTGTCGACACTTCAAAATGCCGAATTTCATATGGTCAAGATCATATGATCGACATTTGAAATGCCGACAATTCAGAACCAGCATCTCTGTACAGTGTAGAATGGAAAGATTTCCATTCCTGCACTGTAGTGCTATCTCAGAGCTGTATATTAAGTTACGGGGGATGAGGGGGGCAGAAACCCCCTGCTAGCAGTGTTTAGATAAATGTTTGTTGTTTTTTACTTTTGTTTTTCATATCTTCGACATTTCAAATATCAATCATATAATCTCAGCCATATGAAATTAGGCATTTTGAAGTGTCGAACATATGAAGTAGATATATATATATATATATATATATATATATATATATATATATATATATATATATATATATATACACACACACACACACACACACACATATATATATAGATATATATATATATCTATATATATATATATAGATATATATATATATATGGGGCTACTTTGAATGATCAAAATTACAAAACTTCGAATCTCATATGGCCGGGATGATATAATCGAAGTTTTGTAACTTCAAACATTCAAAAAAAAAATAAAAAACAAAAGCAAAAACAAACTAAAACACATTTATGCATGGGACAAGGCCCCATGCACCCCCACACCCCCCCGCTATTAATATATACCAACTCCAAGATCACACTACAGCGAGGAAAAGGGAGTATTCCTGTTCCATGCTGTATGGAGATCTCCATTTAAGTGTACGGAATTTTAAAACTTTGATCATATGGTTTCAACCATATGAAATTCGAAGTTCTAAAACTTCGATCACTTAAATGGAACCTAAATATATATATATATATATATATATATATATATATATATATATATATATATACGTGTGTGTGTGTGTGTGTGTGTGTGTGTGTGTGTGTGTGTGTGTGTGTGTGTGTGGGTGTGTGTGTGTGTGTGTGTATATGTATATATGTAAATATATGGGTCTTCTTCATATGACCTCAATTTCATTTGACTGAGACCAAAACACTGAAAGTTCAAAAGAATGAAAACTCATTTGACTGAAACTCATAACACTGACACATTAAAGTAAAAGGTACCTTTTCCCGACTGTACTGCGATCCTGGAGTTAGTATATATAGTTAGGGGGGGTGTGGTGGGTACATACTTTATACATTTTAAACCATACACGTGGATATTTATAACTGCAATGAATAACTCTTTGTAGAAAACAATATTTACCTAAACTATGTGAGGGGCTTTGTCCCCCACACCACCCTATCTATATATACTAACTCCAGGATCGCACTACAGTGGGGAAAAGGGCATATACCTTTTACTTTAATGTGTCAGTGTTATGAGTTTCAGTCAAATGAGTTTTCAGTCTTTTGAACTTTCAGGGTTTTGGTCTCAGTCAAATGAATTTCAGTCAAATGAAATTTAGGTGTATATGTTTGTGTATGTATATATATGTATATATATATATATATATATATATATATATATATATATATATATATATATATACATGTGTGTGTGTGTGTGTGTGTGTGTGTGTGTTTATGTGTGTATGTAAATATATATGTATCTGTGTATGTATGTATTTACATATATATATATATATATATATATATATATGTGTGTGTGTGTGTGTGTGTGTGTGTATGTGTGTGTGTGTGTGTGTGAATGTGTGCATGCAGAGAGAAGGGGGAGGTCAGGGCGATGGAGCACATCCCTACATCGGGGAAGGGGGTGCTAATTTTCAAAGATTTTGGATGATGGTGTTGGAGGCAGTACTCAACTAATTATGATATCCTGTTTATAAACTGGCTATCAACAGGATGTTTCATCCCTCGATGTGCTGAGAAAGGAGTTTAGTAACTGTGAGACGTGAGTTCTTCTTGACTAGAAACAGAGCTCCACCACTTATTTGCTTCCTGGCCTGTTATTTTGTAGCATGATCTAGTTGTTCCTAACTAAAGAAGATGCACAAGAATCAATCATTAGCCAAATTTCTGAGGTAGCTGGAATGTCTGCAATAATTTGTTAAACTCAAGCTTCCAATTTATTTATTTCTAACACTTTGTACAACTGATGTGACAGATTTTAGTCCTTTCCTGTTTTAGCTGACTCCTGTAGTCAATGTATTAATACTAATACTAAAAGGGTAAATCCTCATTTGGTCTCTGTCGGTGCTAACATTTCCTGCCGTTGGTATCTTAAGAATAAGAAAGAGAGAATTCCTAAAGAAGTTTTATATTTCATTTGAATAAAATAGGATGACCAAAGGTTTAAACCGCCCTTACTGAGTGTCTCTTTTTAGAAAAAATAAGTTTTGACTAGGATTAGTGTTTTGAAATGTATAACATTAAGCACTTAGAATAATCATTTGGGATTTGAATTAAATCAGTGTCTTATTCAAGAGGTATAATAGTGGTGGACATGTATGTCTGGGGTTGTTAAATGCTGAGATTAGTCTTAAATTTGATCATTCTTTTTAGTACAGGTGTAGGCTTTTGTTGAATAAAATAGTGACCTTGGAGTGGCATTTTGGCTTTAAGTAGGTTGATATAGGAATGGACAATACGACTTATGGACTGGCTGGTGCTATCTAATTATTCATTTAGCATGGAATGTTAAAATATGTATGTGGGGAGAATGGTAGTGCTTGACATGTAGCTGTAGATGGAATACAGCCATAGCCAGCTATTCTGTCACCCTGTGCTGTTTCCTGATGTGGCCTCCCCATAGGTTTTAGTTGAAGAGAAAAACTTGAACATGAGGACCAAGAAAAGGTCCTTCTTCTGAACAACATACTAGAAGTGGAATAAGAGACTTTCAACATCTCAGTACAATACACAGAACACTGAGTGCTTCCACCCAGACCATGAATGCAGTCAGTACTGATATTCATTCCAGATTACCAACTCTCCGTAAACAATACAAAGAACATGGAATGCTTCAGTCCTGTCCATGAATGCAGCCAGTATCACCATCCATTTCTGAATACAAATTCTTCATAAACAATACACAGAACACTGACTACTTCAATCCTGACCATCAGTACAGCCAGTATCAACATTCATTCCAGAATACCAACTCTACATAAACAATGCACAGAACACAGAATGCTTCGATCCTGACCATGCATGCAGCCAGTATCAGCATCCATTCCTTAATACCAGCTCTTCATAAACAATACACAGAACACAGAGCACTAACCCTGACCATAAATGCAGCCAGTACTGACATTAATTTCTCAATACCAACTCACCATAAAAAGTACACAGAACACTGAGCGCTTAAATCCTGACCATGAATCTAGCCAGTTTTGACATTCATTCCTGAATGCCAACTCTCCATAAACTATACATAGAACACTGAGCCCTTCAACCTGACCATGAATGCAGCCAATATCAACATTCATTCCTAAATACTAATTCTCCATAAATGATACACAGAACACTGAACACTTTAATCCTGACCATGAATGCACCCAGTATCGACATTCTTTCCTGAATATCGACTCTCCATAACCAATGCACAGAGCACTGAGTGCTTCAACCCTGACTATGAATGCAGTCAGTATCAACATTAATTTCTGAATACCCATCCCATAAACAATACACAGAGCAGTGACACTTTTCAAACCTGATTGCAAATGCCAGACTGAATGATATCACTGCTGATTGCTCCCTCTGACAACTTGCTCACCAGGTCACTGCCCCCTTTGTCCCATCTTACTTACATCTATGGAGTAGAATGGGAATGCTTGGTTCATAGGTATGAGTAGTAAGTAAGATGGTATGCAGTTTAGGTAAATGCTGCTGAGAGGTCAAGAAGAGTAAAAACTGAGTACTAACATTTACCTCTTGCAACTAGGAGATCATTAATGACTCTAGTAAAAGCTATTTCAGTAATGTAGTAAGCTCTAAAACCCAATACAAACAAATCAAGGACACTATGGATGCACAGATAGCTCTCCAACTGAAGATGCACTACTGTTTCAGTTATCAGTCTAGTCCAACCTTTGTAAGGCTTGTGGTAACAAGTGAATACTTTAATAAAGAATGAAAGACCCTTCACCTAAAGGAGGTAAAGATGTTCTTGTATATCAAAGTTCCAATTACCTCAAAAGATGCCTCCATGAACCTTACGAGCGTGAATCCAGTGACTAGGTTGTAGGACATACATTGGAGATAAGACCATGTAGGTCATTGAGGCCAAGCATGGTGATCTCTTCCCATTTGTGGTAGAAAGATTCCTTTTGTGGATCAACTGTAGAATGTGTGAGGTTTAATAGAGGGAGAAATGATGAAGTGCATGCAATTTTGGCATAAACAAAGCAGGCAGATTGCTTATCAGATAAGCTACCTGAACATAGCTACCTATGCTCCAACTTTATTTTATTTTTAATTTGTTTACTCATGTGGTACACTAATCAGAATTTGCCATTTGCATGTCCTGCCTAGCCAGTCTGCCATAAAGTTTGTAATGAAAAGGTTGAATTGTGGTTCACAAGGGGCCAAACTAACTAAGTGAACACGTTTTTGAGCACACTAGTCTAAAGCTTGATTTAATAGGGAATTGTAAGTGCTACGATCGTCAAGGCCATTAAAAAATTGAATGGGTAGTGATAAAAGAGGAAAGGTAAAATTCTAAGAAGTGGCTGGATGAAGTCTTCTATAAACAATAGGACAAAATTCAGGAAAGTACTGACAGAGAAAGTTGATGGAGATCAGCATTATAAAATTATTAAAGTTTGGGCAGTTTTTTCCATCTCTTTCAACTTTCTGGATTAAAATCCCACATTTGCACTTGTTTCCCGCCTTTCCTGTATCTAGTCTAGTTCAGATACAGATTTGCTGTATCCAGAACTGTTTGTAAGCTTCTGAGCAGTGCCAAAGTCTGCTCTTCAATTCTTTTCCCTTAGATCTGCTAGTTCTCTCCTCTCCTGCACTTTTACTAGCTTATTAGTCTAAGCACTTTACCAGAGTTCTTGTAGCAATTATTGTAGCACACAAAGGGCTACCAGCACTAAATGTTCTACAAGGAAACAGCTCCAGTGCTTGTTATTAATGCCCACCCCTCCAGGCATGTCTAAAGGTCAGTTCCCTGTGCTTTCACCTATTAACCTGGTGAATTTGGGCATCCTGAGGCAATGTAGCAACTGCCTTATGTACAGTGACAACCCTCTCTTCTTACCTCCCAACACTCAGACTTGTGAGAGATGCACTTAAATATCCAAATTGGAAGTCACGCACTCTCCAGCCAAGACCAGAATAGCTGGTCAAGTGAAAAAGGTCAGCACTTGAAACACACCACATGGAACACATAGCCCTCCAGAACACACACCAGCACTGCCTTCACATAAAAAAACAAACCACACACCCAACTTCACAGAGGCTCTCAATAAAAATCTACCGAAACAGCAGAGACATCCAAGGCAGAAATGCACTCGACCACTACAACACAACACTAATCACGAGACATATAATCTCTTAAACAGTGTGCCACTCAACCAAAGCCCCTAAGCCAAAACAGCATGCCTAACACACTAGTCATAGGTGACTTGATAGTGAGGCACACTGAAGTTCCACTCACTAGGTTGAATAAGGAGAAAGTAACAGTCATCTGCCTGTCAGGTGCCAGGATCCTCCACATAATGCACACACTCAGGTCCCTCAACAACAGGTACAAATATGATTCTGTCATTGTACATGTGGGTGTGAATGACATGAGACATACCTCCCTGGACTCATGAAATGAGACATGGAGGAGCTCTGGGATTATGTAGCCAGGCGGGTATGACCCTAGTCCAGAGCAGCATCCTACCATAAACCAGAATGATACCACAGTACAAGCAGAAAATTATTGATTTCAATAATTGGCTAAGTTTCTGGTGTCATTCTAAGGGGATCCAGTATCTGTCTGCCTGGGATGACATGATTGACAGACCTCGATGCTTTGCCAGAGATGGCCTACATCTGAAACCCCTGGGCTTCCGGATACTGGCCAAGGCTCTTGCCACCCCTATAGTGCCTTTTTTAGGTAGTGTTCCAAAGACCAAATTCCCATGGTAACAGCTACAAACAAATGTAATCTGAGGGTCATGCTGCTCAGTGCTTGAAGTCTAAATCTCAAAATGCACTCACTCAAAGCACTCCTCAAAATGAAGAACATCAACATTTGTGCTGTAACAGAGACCTGGTTTAAAGCAGCAGAAAGCACCCCTGCACTACCAGGCGATAACTCATTCCACTTCTTTCGGCACCAAAACTTGGACTGAAGCTCCAAAGGTGGTGGTGTTTCCATATTCATAAAGGATGTGCACACCTCCAGACTGGTAACTCAGCATAACACATCAGAGATACTTGTGGTGCAGCTAACATTGGGTAAGGCAGCGATTCGGGTTGTAACCTGCTATAGGTCCCCAACCATGTCCCAAGACTCACACTCCACATTCCTAAGCACCCTGGAGAATATTACAGTACAACCTAACACTCTCACACTTGGTGACTTCAACTACCCCTCCATTAACTGGGAAAACTACTCATGCACCAATACACTTGCCCAACATTTCCTGGAATTCATTAATTCCAATGCCCTGGACCAGCTTGTTCTTACCCCCACTAGAGGTAGCAACATCCTGAACCAGGTCACTACTAACATGGGAGACTGTTGCTCTACAGCAATAGTCACCTCCTCCTTGGTTAGATCCGATCACAAACTAATCACCTTGGAAATACACCCCCCCCCACCCCCTGCAAAGGTAACCACCATGAAAAATGTCTCCAAAGCTAACTTTGGGCTCCTAAAAACAGAGGTGGCTAACTTCACAGCACCCATTCAAATAGAGAATAGTTTGCATGACCGCCCAATCATACACCAGCGCACTGTACAAACAAGTACACAAAGGCATGGATCTCGCCATACCCAATAGAACCAAGACGCTCTCCTCCAAAAAAAGGAAAACAATCTGGTGGTCCCCTGCCATAAACAAACTCTACAACAGAAGGAGGAAACTGATGCGTAATAAGGTGAAGTCCCAAGATTGGTAACACTCCCTTATCAGCCTCAACAAAAAGTTGACATCCTTTATCAAATCCTCTAAAGCTAGCTATGAAAACAGGATTGCAGCAGATAATAAAGGCAACCACAAGGCCTTCTACAGTTATATAAAGAATCTCCATGGCAATACCCAGATTTGCTCTGAGCTACTGCACAATGGTACCTCCTATACTGATCCAACAGATATTGCCAATATACTGGCCAACAGATTCAGTGCCAACTTTACCCCTCTCTACCCCCCCAAAGGACCAATCACAATACCAGTAAATTGCCAGACACCCAGTATTACTGCTGTACAGGTTAAAACAGTACTGTCCAAGGCCAGGAATACAGCTTTTATAGGACCTGACAATATCTCTGACTGTGTTCTACATGAACTACAGAGTGAACTGGCACCTCGCTTGTGTGCCCTGTTCAACCACAGCCTCACCTGAGGCTTCATCCATACCAAATGGTGCACTGCTGCAGTCATCCCTCTCCACAAGGGATGACCAATTACAGACCCTGGGAACTATTGCCCCATTAGCCTGATGATATACAAAGCTATGGAATGCATCATCGTGGACCTAATAAACAAGGATATAGGGAATCTCCAAACTCTGGATCCCACACAGTTTGGTTTTGTGAAGGGTAGATCATGTCTTCTCAACCTGGTCGACTTCTTTGAGCCAGTAACCAGAGCTGTGGATGAAGGCAAGGTGGTTCATACAGCCTACCTTGATCTGGCCAAGGCCTTTGATACCATTCCCCACTCAGGAATCATAGAAAAACTCACTAAGCTAGGCATCAACCTGTATATCACCAGGTGGGTTGTAAATTGGCTCACAGATAGAACCCACAGTGTGAAAGTAGCTGACTCCAAGTCAGACTGCTGACCAGTCACAAGTGGAGTCCCACAGGGTTCGGTCCTGGGTCCTCTCTTGTTTGGTATCTACTTCTCTGAAGTCCAGGCCAACATGAAGGGACTCTGGCTGACAAAGTTCACAGATGATTGCAAGTTGCGAGCTATTATTAACTCCCCCAAGTGATGTTGACATCCAACAGAAAGGCCTCACTGAGGCCAACGACTGGTGTCAGAACCATGGCCTTAAGCTCAATGCCAAAAAAGTGTTGTTATCCCCTTTGGGAAAAACCCATTTCCCATGAATTACCACATCGATGGTAGTCCACTGAACACAGAAGAAATTATAAGAGATCTGGGAACACAGGTTAACAGCAGCCTCTCTTTTGACCACCACATTGCCACTGTGGTCAGAAAGTCCTTCTATGTGGCACATAACATTACTAAGGGTTTTGCATCCAGGAAGAAAGAGGCCATTGTCTCCCTCTACTCTTCCCTCATTAAGCCAGTCATAGAGTACAATGACCCATTTGGTATGTACCTCACTAGACACCTGCAACAACTGGAGAGACTGCAAAAGTACCTTCCAAAGAGGATCTCAGACCTTAAACACTTGTCCTATATGGACAGACTCAAAAACTGCAACTATTCTCTGTCTCATATCGCCCACTTAGAGGCAATCTCTGCTTGACTTACAAAAACATGTCTGAGCCTGACCCAGCTCTGTTAAAAATGCTACATCTAAAGAAATCCCAATCCCTCCACACCACATGCTCCAGAGACCTCTACCTCATTACTATAATCAACAGAACATGCTGGCGGGACAGGTTCATAACCGAGAAACTGCCCATGCTATGGAATAAACTTTGCATACATGTCAAACAGAGCACCTCACTGGCCCTCTTCAAGAGGAATCTTGATGAGTGGATGGGAAATAGAAAATTCACCCTGGGGATAATGCCAGTGGCTCTACTTGACAGAAGCACTGGGAACTAAGGTCGGGTGGCACAATGCCAGTGTAATCCTATGAGCTAGGCTTGTAAAGGCTCCAGGGACATTAGCCTAGTACACACCTATGAACCTTTGAACCTAAAAGAAGGTTCAATGTGTAACCATTTTGGTGGGTGGGAGAGTTGACTTCTTGGGTAAAAGCAAAAGTGCTCATGATGCTAAGAAACTCATGAGCAAAGAAAAGTTATCCAGACTGTTTGTAAAATCTTTCAAACTTAATCAGCATTGATTGGTTACAACATGAGCCAAAAAAAATCAGCAAATGTCTGCAAAACAGTCTACTCTTACCTGGAGGATGGTAAATGGAAAGGCAACCAAATGTGGGGCCCTGCCCATGAGCATATTCAAATATAGAGTTAGCACCAGACTTGATATTATTAAATGTTATGGCTCATAGGTGAATAAAGGCCATACCTCCCCCAGTGCATGAAGGCTTAGTAACCAGGAGGAATTAAAGCTGAGAAGGTACGTTTACAACTTGAATCAAGAAAGGTTTTGGTGACAAAAGTTAAGTCACTGGTATGTATGAGGTCAGGTAAAACAATAGATTTATTACAAACTGGCTGAGCATTTAAATATAGAACCTTGACAGCATGTAAAGTGTGAGAGTCAGACTGTTCAATGACAGTAATAAAGATGGTCCTACTTACACAAGGCCTATTAGCAAACATTTTAACATTGAATCAGCATTTCCTGTAAGGAGAGGTATTGCACAGACACCATTGGCAGTAAGGAGCATGCAGTGGATAAAATAATGAACAGTGCTGTGTCTTTTAGCTACACAAACTTTGAACATAATGCAGAAAAGGAAGAAGTCAAGTTTAGGCTTATCAAATGGACATAAGGCCAGTAGCTACTCCTTGCAGTAGTAAATAGCCATAAATCAGTAAAATAAAACAAGAAGTAAGCAACAAACAGAATTAACTGTAAATATAAGTGATCAAAACAAGAAAAACACTATAATATACTTGTAAGGTGAAAGTAATACAATGGGCCACACACAGAATTTCCACAAAATGTTTGTTCCCTAAAGATATCCACCACACCAATCCACCTCCCTTCAATTTTACAGAGTTGTTCCAGCTGCCCAGCCAAGGACCCAAGCAAAATAAAGAAAACAAGCAAGACCAGTCAGAACAGGGTCTGGACAAGTATTCAGGGTGGAAGAGTTAGAAAATGTCAACCAAAAAGAGAAAAGTGGTCACATATCTAGATGGCATGAGATACAAAAAACAATATGAAAAGCATCCTAGCAGATCCAGATGACTGAAAATCAGAGTTGTCTAAACACAGAGAGCAGAGTGCCTGAGTAAATCTCAAATGACAGGTGCTCCAGTGGATTAAGACTTGGCTGAAAGCAACCCAAATAACCCAAGCCACCATATAACAAACAGACAACCACGGAAGCACTGTCAGACCAGAAGTACTATTGACAAATTCCACCATATGCCAGTGCAATAAAAAAGAGCAAATGTCAAGTTAGAACCAACACAAGTTGGCACTATGAGCACCATGGTCAGAGGAGATAGCCAAAAAGGTCAGCAGTAGTGTAACCTTGACATGCTGCCACTGGCTGCATGTCTCTGAATTGTGTAGTGCTACTGCTAATGCTAATCAACATTGTTCTGTGGTAATCCCTCTAATGGCTTGTGCATCATGTAGGCACAGGCACTCCCTTCATGCATTCTCACACAAACATGCACACATTCAAACACACACACATACAGGCTTTGGCTTTTTTCTCTCAGTTTCAAAAGCAGTTCTTTTACTAAGTTTGTTAAGTGACTTAGAGTAATATCTAATGAGTGTCCCTGGTAACTAGTGTGCCTGCTATAAATGTCCTACATCTTTCATACTGCAAAACCCGTTGATCTATTAATTTTTAAAGTGAAATGACTTATTAGAATGTTTAAAATTCTCAGGTCTATAGTGTCCTCCCCATAAGTTCTACAGCTTTTGTTCTGCAAAATCTGTCATAATATATATTTTAAGTAACACGGAGGAATATTTTAAATACTGTACTGTCTAGTGACCCCCCCAACTAGTATTTGAGGATTTGATTGTTATTCAAATGGAGTTTATAGCAGGTCCTCCTCCCACACACATATACACACACACACACACACACACACACACACACACACACACACACACACACACACACACACACACACACACACACACACACACACACTGTCACAGATGGTCCTACACATACACAGGCACTCACCACAGATTAGTTCCCTCTCACCCGATCACACTCAAAGACACATTCACTCACCCAGACACAGTCTCACACATATACACCCCCTTATGCTGCACTGCAGTGTCACTAATCAATCAACCTGGTGTGGGAAAAGAATTCACAGCCTTCTGCGCCAAAGGCAACTGTACTACCTGTTATGTCAGCCACTATTTAACTCTTTTCTTTATTAAGCATCATACCTCTTTCTCTTAAACTTTCAGCTAAATAAATAATAACTTTGCTCATCCATTCTTCATTTTTAGTTGTTATAATAATATCATCTGCATAAGACATCATAACTGGAATTTTTACTTATGTTTGAATTTTATGTTGTTGTATCTTTCGGCTTTTCCCAGTTAGGGGTCGCCACAGCGGAACTCCGGTCCGCTAATGATTGGCAGTAGATTTTTACGTACCGAGTTGCCAGCCCTGACGTACAACCTTCAAATAAGGTACGTCCATTCACACATGTTTCCACACAGAAGACACTTTAGCTGAGAATCGAACAAGACAACGTCTTATTGTGAGGCAACGCTATCATTGCATTATTCATTTTCTGATTTACCTCTCGAAGTACTGCATTCATAACCAAACCAAATAAAATACTTCTCATAGGATACCCTTGCTTTATACCATCTCCAAAAGTTTTACTTCTGGAGACTGACAGAAGCAAGGAGAGCAGACAAAAAACTTTGGCGGACAAAAAACATTGTTCCACAGCATTAGGGATATGGTCAAAACAAAGGAAGAAAAAGATAAGTAAAACTGTCTTAAGCACTAGCCCCGTTGAGACTAAAGTGTTCAACTTAAGCACTTCTGTTCTTTTTTTTTTTTTTCAAAAACATTTTTATTTTGTTTTCATTATAAACATTTGCAAATATACATATGACATATATAATAAAACAATAACAATACTATTTACAATATTTACACTCATCCATGATAAACAATTATTTTATCCATAGATTTTTCCAGTTTTTGCCATGCTGTTTTTTTATAAGTAATTTTGTGAGTTCTATGACAAATGGTTTGGAATTCTTTTTTACAAACAACTTTTGCTAGATTAATAAACTCTTTAAACATCAAATCTTGTTTACTTTTCTAGCTCGAAGTAATAACTTTCCTGGCAATTGCAAGAATTGACCAGAGTAACTGAATCTGAGATTTAGGTAAGGAACACTGACTAGTATTAGTGCATTCGAAAGTTGACAGTTATCAGACCATAAAGCATTTACAAAATATTCAAAGTCTTTCCAGTATTGAACAACAGTTCTACATTCAATGAACATGTGGACCCAGTTGGCCTCCTGTAATTTATCACATTTCCAACATTTACTTTCACTGTTTTTAAATATAAGATTTATTTTATATGGGGTACAGAAACTCCTATTTATACATTTCCATGTATACAATCTCCAATATAATGAAGAAGAGGTACCATATACAGATTTCAGTAACAGTTTTTGAATTCATCAGATATTTGTTCTCCATTAATCTTTGCATAGTAATTCCAAAAATCTGAGTCAAACTTCAGAGTGTCGTCTGTTAGTATCTTATATATATAGGCAAAATGCTTAATTTCTGTTCACCTGTCTTTTCAAGATACCTAATAAAAAGCTGAATCAAACTTGGCATAGATTCAGTCTAAAGGTTGATTGATACTCTCATTTTGTTATCAATAAACTGTTGTAATGAGTGTATAATCAACCAACTGTCTTGACAATTGCTGAATCTACATAAAAGAGAGTTTAATGGTCTAATATTCTTATTATCAATAAACTGATTCCAGAATTATTTTCTTTTAGTTTCTACATCACATTAATGTTAAAAGAATCTAGGCAATCAGTAGTGTATGGTATGGGGAACATAAGAAATAAGAATTGTTTGAAGCTGTAATTACTATCTATTATGTTTTTAAAATGATAAAATATTTGATTAAATAAAAAAAAGATCAAACTTCTTATTAAAGAAATAGAATTTGCGTAAAAGCCAGTGAACTCTGCTTATTACATACAGCTCCTTAAACTGATATTCTATAATTCTGAAATCAGTTATATAAATCTCATGTATTATTTTCCAGACAGATATATATGTAGCTGTGATCCAATGTAATATTACATTAATTATAACTGATTTAGAATAAAGAACAATGCTAGGGAATGCTATCCGATTACTGTTCCAAGCTCTAATGTGCCATTTATAACCTATTCTAGGTTTTGTGGGAAACCATGAAAATTTAATTAACATGGAATCTAATTTTTAAAAAAAGCTTTTGGGGGGGGTAGTATGAATAACAGTATATAAAATAATATTTTAGGAAAAATTATCATTTTAATTAAAAAGAACCTATCCAGCATTGTAAAGAATATTTTATTCCATCTTTTGATTAGTTCACTAATAGTAGTTATTAAATTAGTATAATTTAGTTCAATAGACACTCTCCATGAGCTCTTTATACTAATATGCAAATATTCTAATAAATCATTCTCCCAATTAAACAGACTATTTTCTCTTAGATTTTTATTGATTTTTTTATTAATTAGTAGTGTTTTGGATTTACTATGGTTAAATGTAAGCCCTGAAATGTTTTCATAATTGCCTAAGGTATTTATAACATCATGCAAAGAATCATCACTATCACCCAAAGTTAACAGCATGTCATCAGCAAACAATTGGATCTTAGGACAATAGTTCTTATTAACTTGAAAGCCTTTTATATTTTGCTTATTTCTAATATATGTGGCAAAAGGTTCCATTGAAAGAGCAAACAGTAATGGTGACAAAGGACAACCCTGTCTAGTTCCCTTGAGGATTTTTAGTGGTGAGGATAGACACGATCCAATTTTCACATATGCTTGCACCTCACTATAAATTTTCATTAATTAGTTGACAAAATCTGAAGAAAACTTGAAACCAGTCAGAATTCTTTGTAAATATGACCAACTAATAGAATCAAAAGCCTTTTCTATGTCTAGACTGATGATAGTTAGTTGTTTTTTGTATTTATCTGCTATGTCTATTAATGATAGTAATGTAATAATGTTATCTTGCACTTTTCTATGAAGAATGAACCCTGTCTGATCATTATGTATTAGATTAGGTAATATATTCTTTATTCTGTTAGCTAATATTGTTATGAAAATTTTATAATCAGAGTTCAGTAACAAAATCGTCCTATATGAATCACATGATTTGGGGTCTTTGCCTTGTTTTATTATAGGGGAGATAACTGAGTATTTCCATGATGGAGGTATTATTAATTTTTGGTTAACTATAGTAAAGGTACTCACCAGTTTCTTTTATTATAAATTTAGGAAAAATCTTATATAGTTTAGGAATTATTCCATCCAATCCAGGGGCTTTATTATCTTTTAGATTTTTTATTTGCTCTTTCATTTCTGTTAATTTAATGTATTTATTTAATATACTATTTTATTGCATTGACACCTTTGAAGTTATATTTTCTTGAATAAAAGTATTTACTATATTATCTGTTTCCAAAAGTGAGGTGTTATTTATATCTTTATAGTAGTTCCTAAACACTTCTAATATGCCCTTTAATGTTGCATGTTGATGTGCTTTTAACTGAGCCATTACATTTGTATTTAATCTCATTAATATGATTTTGATTGTTTATTTACTTGAATCTTACCGCTAGTTTATGTAGATATTTGGGGTTTACAGAATAAGATTGTAGTTTCAATTTTTCTAGGTTTATGACTACTTTCTGATTCATAACTTCTAAGTATTTTTTATTTAACTTATTAATTTAATTATGTGCTACTTTATCATTTGGTTTACATCCATTTTTATCTTATCTATGGATTTTGTAATTCTAAGAGATTTTTTGTCCCACTCTCTCCTTTTTTTAAGGTACTAAGTTTTTATTCTCCCATAAATATAAACCTTAAAGTTGTCTCATAGTATAGTATCTGTTACTTCACCATTATCATTTATTTCCATAAACATGTCTATTTCTTTCAAAATCCATTTCCTGAAGTCTTTTAGCTTAGTTATGTAAGCTGGAGTTCTGTGTAGAAATCTTATCATCTGTATGCATAGATAATGTAAAATTTATAGTATTATGGTCTGAAAGTGGACAAGTTACTATTGATACATCACTTATTTTGGAGTATATGTTGTTTGATACAGAGACCTTATCAATGTTTGTTTGTTTACCAAACCAATATGAATAGTGAGTATAAAATAATGAATAATATTCTCTTAGACCATGTATATCTCTAAGGTTCATCTGGTTTGTAAAGACATTTAACTTGTTGGCTTGAGATGTTAGTTTTATTTTACCATTTTTAGAAGTATCATTGCCTGATAATAGGCAGTTAAAATCACCTTTTGCTATAATTTCCCCTTTTGCATATAAAGTAATCAAATCCAAATATTTGTCAACATATTTAGTACTTAGTCCTGGTATCCAGTATGTATTTATCAGTGTATAATACTTACTATTGATTTCCAAAACAACCATGCTTAGCATCCCATCTTTGTCTGAAAATGTATCTATAATTCTTGGCATAGTATAAGTATTTGTCCATAGAATAAGAGTGCCCCTTCTCTTAGCCTTAAAGCAAGAATCAGCTAGAATAATATATCCATTAAATGAGATTTTTTGTGAATCTTTTTTTAATATATGAATTTCTTGTAAAAAGATAATCTGGGCTTTATGCATTAAATGAGAATTTTTGTGAATCTTTTTTTAATATATGAATTTCTTGTAAAAAGATAATCTGGGCTTTATGCATTTTAATATATTTCAGCAAACCAGCTCTTTTGACATTATTATTCAAACCATTAATATTTAATGATAAACATTTATAAGCCATTGACTGTGGTGTGTATGTTGCTACTCACTGTAAGACCTTTCTTCTGTGTTGACTTTAAAATTACTGAAAACTTACTTATCGTGGATGCATAACATATACTAGCTAATACTTTTAAAAATCCAAAACTATTTACAAACACAAACATGAAACATAAAGTTTCTGGTTTAGTTAAAAACTTAACTAAACCATCCTTCCACCACCTGTCCAACATCAAGAGACACAAATTATCCATCTCTGCTTAGGATATAGTATAAAAACAACAGTGAAAAGCATTTTGAAAGCAACTAAAGATGTCCAAATCTATGAAATATACATTAGAATGAGAGTTTCCTTTACAACTGTAGCTATATTAATATATAATTTAGTATAATAGCACCTCTAACAAGTAAATACATCAGAAATATAAATCACATCAAGTATGTATAAACATTAGATGATATAAGATAAGAAGACTATCAATATTCCTAAGACTTTTCAAGTAATACCAGATGACTTAATCTTTTTGTTAGTCATCTATCTAACATTTTCCTTGTACAGACCTTATATATATATATATATATATATATATATATATATATATATATATATATACACATATGTATAACACTTATTACAACATAACTATTATATTTCTACAATTATATACATATTACTCATATGTATTGACAGCATCCAAGTTGATGTCTTACATCAGGAAAAAAACTCATAACCCTCTATTTAGTTGCTAATGATTAGATCATTTAAATTAGTTCTAATATTTATATACATATTGCATTTTCTAATGCAGCTCCTAGTTCACTTGATGTCATTAGTTACTAACAATGTAATTGATTCTGCAGAATTTTCAAAGGAGTCAAACACTTTCATCAGAACTAATTATTTACCATTTAAAGTATCTAAGTATAGAATAACAGATTTTGAAGAAAGAAGATTACTAAATACAACCATTTAACAAGAACATATTGCTATTAGCTGCTGGAAACTATCAGTTTGAAATGATAAATCACCCAAGCCGAGGTCCGATTATAATAACCACAAATTCACTTTCTGATTATAGAATTAGCATTACAATATTACTTAAATACCTTTATATGAAGATCAAATGCTTCCAAGTTTGTTAAAACAGTTCCATTTCTTCTCCTTTTTGAAATTCCGGCTTATTTACGCATTTTGTGGCTATATGCGAGTTCAAAGTTCAAATGATGTCATCATTGCTGTTTCCTTGACCTGCAGCTTTATAGACTTGTTAAAATTTTTCTAAATATGCTTGTGCACAACAGGGGTTGTCTCTTTTGAAGTAAGAAAACATTCTCGGTGGGATATTCAAATCTTGAAGCTTTTAGAGTTTACTGAAAGCAAAAAAAAAAAAAATGCTTGAGCAGGCTTTTCAGTGCACGGTATGAATTTCCACAATGGGAACTGTCACGCAGACCACCAGTATCTTTACAAACATCAGTATCATGGAAAAACAACCCCTTCATATCAGTACAGCTATTTATAAACAACAAAAGCTACCCCAAATTCATAACCATACTAAAACACTTCAACTATCCACCCATCATTTAACCAGACCAGAGAGAGGGGAAGAAAGAAAAAGGTACCTAGTTATATGTAACCTGTATCTAGCTACATATAAAACATTATTAATATATCATGATAATCAAATATTTTGATATACTGTATTGTCGTTTTATATGTATCTAAACAAAGTGTCTGAAGCACAAAATTAGAAACATTAATCACAAACACATTGTTACCCCACTATTGACCCACTAGAAAGATTTCACTTTAGTATTAATTCAAATTATATTACTACAGTAGAATTGGAAGATATATAACATTTGCAGTTATTTAAAAAGGAAAAGTATGCAAATTACTTGTAGTGGAGAAGAGAGAGAAAAAGAACACTAATAAAAAAGAAATAAAGAAAAAAGAGAGAGAAAAAGAGAGAAAATGTTATTTAAATACTCAGTACTATATAAAATTAAAAGGTGTAGGAATAGAAAGAAAAAAAGAGAGTTAATTATAAAGATGTTTCACATTACCTTACAGAACAGAGATTTTTCCAGAATCAAATATACTATGATTCTTGAAACAAAGTATTTATAACTACAGGAGATTAACTCATTTGTCTTGTTGTTTCTTTGTTTTATTTGCTCCTTCCTTCACAAACTATCCATTCTTTGTTACCTGGCTTTTCAAGCTTTGGAATGACCATTCCATTTCTTTTATGCCCAACAGTATTTTCTTTTTTTGGATAAATTCTACTCTACTGCTTCTTGTAGGGAATAGAAGATCTTCACTCCTTCTGGCAAGGTAATTTTTATTCTTGCAGGGAAAAGAATTTGAGTGTTAATATTGTTTTTTTTCGAGGGCTTAAAGGAATACATTCCTTTCTTCTGGATATGACTGTAGAGGTATAGTCATTATCAAAACAAAGAACTTTTTCACCCATCTTGATAGGGGAATTAGTCCAAGCTGACTTCAAAACTAAGTCCTTGTCTTGTGAGGAAAGAAATCTAACTATTATAGACCTAGGGTTAGATGAACTCAGAGATGATGCTGGATTTGCCAGGGACCGATGAGCCCTCTCAATTCCAAAAGAGAGGGATTCAGGCATGTTTAGTGCTGGTGGAAACCAGTTATTGAGGAATTGAATCATGTTAGCACCCTATTCTTGTTCAGGAATTCCATATATTCTTATGTTATTCCTCCTTGATCTACTTCAAGGTCTTCCAATTTTTCAATCAGCCTGGTATTTTGTTTTAGAAGAAATTCATTGTGATATTCATTTTCTGTCACTCTAGTAGCCAGGTCAGTTACTGTTTCCTGTAAGGCAAGAATCTGTTCAGATTGTTTTTTTACTATTCCATTTAGAAGATCCGGTTGTTTACTGCATTCTTGTTTGATGATACCCATTTTGTTTTTGAAGTTGTCCATTTTTAGTGACAGTTCTTGGATGTTTGTTGTTATAAGATGTAGTTCTTTCTTCACTGCACTCTCCTGGTGTGGGTTCTTCACGTTGCTCATGTTTTTAGTGACAGTTCTTGGATGTTTGTTGTTATAAGATGTAGTTCTTTCTTCACTGCACTCTCCTGGTGTGAGCTCTTCGAGTTGCTCATGTTTTTAGTGACAGTTCTTGGATGTTTGTTATTATAAGATGTAGTTCTTTCTTCACTGCACTCTCCTGGTGTGGGTTCTTCACGTTGCTCATGCTTTAGTGACAGTTCTTGGATGTTTGTTATTATAGGATGTAGTTCTTTCTTCACTGCACTCTCCTGGTGTGGGTTCTTCACGTTGCTCATGTTTTTAGTGACAGTTCTTGGATGTCTGTTATTATAAGATGTAGTTCTTTCTTCACTGCACTCTCCTGGTGTGGGTTCTTCACGTTGCTCATGTTTTTAGTGACAGTTCTTGGATGTTTGTTATTATAAGATGTAGTTCTTTCTTCACTGCACTCTCCTGGTGTGGGTTCTTCACGTTGCTCATGTTTTTAGTGACAGTTCTTGGATGTTTGTTATTATAAGATGTAGTTCTTTCTTCACTGCACTCTCCTGGTGTGGGTTCTTCACGTTGCTCATGTTTTTAGTGACAGTTCTTGGATGTTTGTTATTATAAGATGTAGTTCTTTCTTCACTGCACTCTCCTGGTGTGGGTTCTTCACGTTGCTCATGTTTTAGTGACAGTTCTTGGATGTTTGTTATTATAAGATGTAGTTCTTTCTTCACTGCACTCTCCTGGTGTGGGTTCTTCACGTTGCTCATGTTTTTAGTGACAGTTCTTGGATGTTTGTTATTATAAGATGTAGTTCTTTCTTCACTGCACTCTCCTGGTGTGGGTTCTTCACGTTGCTCATGTTTTTAGTGACAGTTCTTGGATGTTTGTTATTATAAGATGTAGTTCTTTCTTCACTGCACTCTCCTGGTGTGGGTTCTTCACGTTGCTCATGTTTTAGTGACAGTTCTTGGATGTTTGTTATTATAAGATGTAGTTCTTTCTTCACTGCACTCTCCTGGTGTGGGTTCTTCACGTTGCTCATGTTTTTAGTGACAGTTCTTGGATGTTTGTTATTATAAGATGTAGTTCTTTCTTCACTGCACTCTCCTGGTGTGGGTTCTTCACGTTGCTCATGTTTTTAGTGACAGTTCTTGGATGTTTGTTATTATAAGATGTAGTTCTTTCTTCACTGCACTCTCCTGGTGTGGGTTCTTCACGTTGCTCATGTTTTAGTGACAGTTCTTGGATGTTTGTTGTTTCTTCACTGCACTCTCCTGGTGTGGGTTCTTCACGTTGCTCATGTTTTTAGTGACAGTTCTTGGATGTTTGTTATTATAAGATGTAGTTCTTTCTTCACTGCACTCTCCTGGTGTGGGTTCTTCACGTTGCTCATGTTTTTAGTGACAGTTCTTGGATGTTTGTTATTATAAGATGTAGTTCTTTCTTCACTGCACTCTCCTGGTGTGGGTTCTTCACGTTGCTCATGTTTTTAGTGACAGTTCTTGGATGTTTGTTATTATAAGATGTAGTTCTTTCTTCACTGCACTCTCCTGGTGTGGGTTCTTCACGTTGCTCATGTTTTTAGTGACAGTTCTTGGATGTTTGTTATTATAAGATGTAGTTCTTTCTTCACTGCACTCTCCTGGTGTGGGTTCTTCACGTTGCTCATGTTTTTAGTGACAGTTCTTGGATGTTTGTTATTATAAGATGTAGTTCTTTCTTCACTGCACTCTCCTGGTGTGGGTTCTTCACGTTGCTCATGTTTTAGTGACAGTTCTTGGATGTTTGTTATTATAAGATGTAGTTCTTTCTTCACTGCACTCTCCTGGTGTGGGTTCTTCACGTTGCTCATGTTTT
This sequence comes from Protopterus annectens, assembly GCF_019279795.1. NCBI lineage: Eukaryota > Metazoa > Chordata > Ceratodontiformes > Protopteridae > Protopterus > Protopterus annectens. The sequence goes on along the minus strand of NC_056732.1, from coordinate 185,634,227 downwards.
AGTGACAGTTCTTGGATGTTTGTTATTATAAGATGTAGTTCTTTCTTCACTGCACTCTCCTGGTGTGGGTTCTTCACGTTGCTCATGTTTTAGTGACAGTTCTTCTTGGATGTTTGTTGTTATAAGATGTAGTTCTTTCTTCACTGCACTCTCCTGGTGTGGGTTCTTCACGTTGCTCATGTCTTTAGTGACAGTTCTTGGATGTTTGTTGTTATAAGATGTAGTTCTTTCTTCACTGCACTCTCCTGGTGTGGGCTCTTCACGTTGCTCATGTTTTTAGTGACAGTTCATGGATGTTTGTTATTATAAGATGTAGTTCTTTCTTCACTGCACTCTCCTGGTGTGGGTTCTTCACGTTGCTCATGTTTTTAGTGACAGTTCTTGGATGTTTGTTGTTATAAGATGTAGTTCTTTCTTCACTGCACTCTCCTGGTGTGGGCTCTTCACGTTGCTCATGTTTTTAGTGACAGTTCATGGATGTTTGTTATTATAAGATGTAGTTCTTTCTTCACTGCACTCTCCTGGTGTGGGTTCTTCACGTTGCTCATGTTTTTAGTGACAGTTCTTGGATGTTTGTTATTATAAGATGTAGTTCTTTCTTCACTGCACTCTCCTGGTGTGGGTTCTTCGAGTTGCTCATGTTTTTAGTGACAGTTCTTGGATGTTTGTTATTATAAGATGTAGTTCTTTCTTCACTGCACTCTCCTGGTGTGGGTTCTTCACGTTGCTCATGTTTTAGTGACAGTTCTTGGATGTTTGTTATTATAAGATGTAGTTCTTTCTTCACTGCACTCTCCTGGTGTGGGCTCTTCACGTTGCTCATGTTTTAATGACAGTTCTTGGATGTTTGTTATTATAAGATGTAGTTCTTTCTTCACTGCACTCTCCTGGTGTGGGTTCTTCACGTTGCTCATGTTTTTAGTGACAGTTCTTGGATGTTTGTTAGTATAAGATGTAATTCTTTCTTCACTGCACTCTCCTGTTGTGGGTTCTTCAAGTTCTCATCTTGAGATCTCCAGTAGAAAACTTCCTGACAGGAATTATTAAAACATTTTCTTGACTTTGTACTAATTTTTGGAAAATAATAAAGAGTCTAAGTTAAACTATATTTTAGTATACTTTCAGTTAGTTTTTTTCCAAAAAATAAAGTACATTTCCTGTCAGGATATTAAAATCTAAGCAGAGCTATGGATTTCTGCTGCTAACAGACTGCCATCCTGGCCACACCCCCAGCACGTTTGTTCTTAATGAGCCTTATTTAAATATTTTAAAGTTAAATTTGAATTTTATTCCAAGTCACAGAACTAGGCTTACTGAAGCCATTTTAGAGTTAAAGTTTTACAAAGGAAACTTAACTTGCATTTTATTTTAAATGACGTTAACATTGGTAACTGTATGCCCAAACCTTCAGTTTACAGTCCTGCATCACATTTTACTATCAAAAGTCAAAAGTTTTGAAACTGCTTGTGAGACGAACATAAGGGGTCTTTTGAATAATAATCCAGCTAAATCTTATTACAATTTAGTCAAGGCAGAATGTAAGGCTTTTAAGAAAGTTAAGTGAACAAAATTATTTAAGGTTTATGAAAGTTGATAAGGGTGTGGGTTGGTAATTACGGATGTAGCAGACTATCAAAAAGTTATGGAAAATCTATTAAACAATAACGAAGAGTATCAGGAAATTTCCTTCTGTGACATACATAAAAAATACAGGTTCATAAAATACCATCTGCATGATTTATTAATGAATAGTGAAATTGACATGACACTTTACAACTTTTTATAAGATGATAAACTGCATATAGGTATATTATTTGGTATTTTTATTTATTTATTTAACATTTGTTGACCGGGAATGTCCAACTAGGTTCCACATATCCTGTTTTCAGTGGTGGCCCGGGGAGAAATGCTCCAGAAGCATGCCTTTAGAATGTGGGAGGAAACCGGACTGCCCGGAGGAAACCCACACGAATGCAGGGAGAACATGCAAACTCCACACAGAAGGCACCCCAGCCGAGAATCAAACCAGAGAACCTCTTGCTGTGAGGCGACAGCATTAACCACTTCACCACTGCGCCACCCAAACTATACTGAAGATATACTGAAGATACATAAAAATCCAACCCATCCCCATTTAGACCAATTGTTTCTGCTAATGGAGGTATTCCTGAGGGAATTTTGATATTCCTGGATTCTATTTTTAATCGTCTGGTGCAACAACTACCCTCTTACATTCAAGACTCCTGGAACTTTTTTAACAACATTAGGATATTTAATCAAGAGTATTTTACTAACAGGAATTTTATTATCACAGTAGATGCAGTTTCATTATTTATGTCTATTCCAGAAGAAGATGAGGTTGATTATGTAAGGTGTTATTTAAGCAACTGTACTAAATATAATGTTGCTTTAGTACAATTGTTCAATACTTTATCAGAAATTTTACTTGAAAAGAACATTTTCTTCTTTAACAATAAGTATTACCAACAAAAAAATAGGCATAGCAATGGAGACAACTGTTGCCCCTGCTTACGCCAATTTTGTTTTTGGGTGGTGGGACAGAGAGAGATACTTCCCACAGTACAGTTCTACAAGAATATTGTCTTCTATAAAAGGTTTATGAACGACATGATTTTTATGTTGGAAGAAAATGTAGATGGAACTACTTTTGCTGATAATATAAATTAGATCTATTCATCATTTAGATTTACTGTAGCAGAATTAGGACAAGATATTTCTTTTTTTGGATGTAAAGTTAAAATGGAATTTGGATAATAAGAATTTTGAAAGTGAGATACATAGAAAAAATATATTCCCCAACAGTTATCTTCATTTCTTTAGTAATCACCCTTATTAGATAAAAAGAAATACCCCAAGAGGACAAGTCATCAGGACATCTCGTATGGTCAGTAATGATGAGGTATTTGAAAAAGAGGTAACATTTATCATTACTCTTTTTGCTGATAGAGGTTATAGCCCTGATTTTTTACAAAAGACAGCACGAGAGGTTCGGAGTAAGAGGTACGAGACTTTTAAACCTACTCTTCTTGATGGACTAGTAAGTAAGAAAACTTACAGTAATAGAAAAGGGTTAACACTAACAGTTTTAATATGAAATGCATTCCCCGTTGTTCACTTGACATGTTAGTGGACATACTTGGTACTAGAAATATAATTCAAAACAACTGGAAAGTTATCAGTGGTAATAAAGATCTATTTGATGTTTTCGGTGAACAGCCTCTGTTTGTATATAAAAGGATGTTAGTTTTAAACATTTGTTAGAAAAGATGAAACAACTTTTTTTCCACCTAATACCAACAAAGTAAGAGGGACTTACAAGTGTAATGGTTGTTCAGTTTGCAGATTTATTTATGAAAGCCCATATATAGTTTTGCCACATTTAGCATACACTGTAAAGATTTGGGGAAATTTTCATTGTGGTTCTGTGGGGGTTATTTACACTGGAGTCTGTTCTGAGAATGACAGTTTTTATGTTGGTATGATTATCAGGTGTCTTAGAGCCAGGATACAAGAACACCTATATGCCATTGAGACCCAGGATAGCAACACTGGTTTGTTTAAACATACTGTTTCATGTAAGAAATACAAATAGTTTAGTTAGAACAGGTTAATTTTGATAAGAAAGGTGAGGATTTTAAAAAACAGGTAGAGAAGAAAGAAGTTCAAGGGCAAATAAAGTCGAAAGCAGACTCTCTACCTGGTTTAAATGAATACGTCAACATTAAGTGTTTTTTAAGAGATAGGAAACCAAATGGACACCAAACAGTTAACCATTAAAAGAGGGGGACACTGATTATTGTGTCATAACTGGAGAAATTTTATTGGTTGTCGAGTTTTTTGTGTGTAAAAGGTGTTTGTTTTTAACTTAATTTTGTGCTTTGTCTGAAGACGTTTTATGAAAGCAGATATTAAAAGAAACTACATTAATTCTGTTCCATCTAAGTTCTTTTGTGTCTTTTTGAAAGTTTTATTCTTGTTTTAGTTTGCTATAGACTTCAGTCTAAGTAGTGGGTTTGTTTTTTTTTTTTTTTTCAGTAGTTTGCTTTAGACTTCAGTCTAAGTATTTTTTCAGTCATTTCCTAAGAATGTGCATGCTAAGGTGTTTGTATTCATGCTGCTGCCATGACAACAAAAAGCAGCATCTTTAAACCATCTAGCAAAACATGAAGATATCTAAATAAAGTTATAATATCCTAATCTAAATGCCGATGTTGCTTTAAAATAAGACAGCAGGCACAAATACTATAAAAAACTCAAAGCCCATTTACATACAGACTGCTGTGAAAACTGTAAACATTATTTAGATTAAATGCACTATGACAGAACCTGTCAGATTACCAGATAGAAGTTATAGATAACAGGTATTCAAACAAATAAAAGTGAACTTTGCATGCAGAAAATATAGACATTATGGCTATATCAAATATTAGAAAAAATCCAGGGCTAGTATGAAAAAATCCTACACATTCTTTTACTCAAATGACTCAAAACTTGATTGTTCTGTTGTCATTGTTTGTTCGGCTCAGGGAAGTACATGCGTTAGATAACAATATATAATAAATCAAAGCTCAACACATGCAAATTGATGACTCCAAAACTTGGGGAATAGAAGCAGATGACTAATCCAGCACAAACAAGTTCACAACAGCAACCTCCAGTTACACTACTCCTAAAGTACTATGCAAAATTACATTCTATGAACATCAAGGGAAGAGGAGAATCCAGAAGAAAGATTGTCTATTGAACAGCGGGGATAAGTCTTATATGACTTACTCTCCATGCACACCACTGAGGTCTTTCAAAAAAAGAAATATGCAACTATCTAACCTGTGCCAGTCTCATAGAGCAATAAACCTCAGACCACTGGTGCTCAAATAGTAAGTTTCATGGCTAGACAGAACATGCATGGACAATATGTATGCTTATGGGGATGGGGTACATATATGCAGAAGGCACATATATGCAGTTGATTTCCCTGGTTAAGGTCAAGGGGACAAACTGCATGTTGTTTATCCTGGGCAGAAGGGACAATTCTGCTAATTTCAGCCCATTTTAGAGGGGTGCAGTAGTAGTACATCACTGATGATCACTGCATGATCCAGCATGGGGTGCTTGTGGGTGGAGCAGGAGATCTGAAATAGAAAGAAAACACGGCTAGATGGCAGTAATATTCTTCCCCAGGTACCTCAATCTCCTCACCAGCCCCTCCCATGAGTTGGAGATAGTCTAGGTGTGGATAGTCTAGTTTGATAACCCTGTGACTGAGGCAAGACCCTGAAAGTACTAATATTTAGCTGTGAGGAGCAAAAAATGAGCGAAAAAAGAAAGATACAGTATGAAGGAAAAAAACAGGGCAGAAATGCTTCTGGTACAGATAGTAGATGTCTGCAGTACATATCAGCTGTAGAACTTTATAGAGCTCCCTACTTATTGTGCCAACACCTACAAACAGTGAAAATATCTGACACATTAAAGCCATTTCCTGGTACTTAGAGAAAGGGTTCAAGCTAAATGTCAAGAAATGTAGCATCACCTCTTCAGGAAGCTTAAACATTCAGCATCCTCCTATATTGTAAACATCCCATTACAATACAAATCAGTTATCAGAGATCTGGGCACTTGGGTGATACCTCAGTCTCCTTTGACTATCACATGGTCACTGTAGATAGGAAATCCTTCTACATTTCACAACTAATTGTCAAGGGCATATCTTCTAAAACCACTGAAGTTATAGTCTGACCTACCATAGAATATGAAGCAGCCTTCAGCATGTATCTGGACAGGTGCAGTAATAAACTCACAAAAACACTGAGATTTCTAAGAAAAGGATGCCTGTCTAAAAACCTTACTTGCCAGAAGAGACTTGTCCTTGGAGTCATACAGGCATCTGATGGGAGTCCTGTGCCTAATTTATCATGCTCCTAGGTCTCCAATACTTCTCATCTTCATCAGCTTTGAGAAATCAAATTGTGCAGCCAGTACCAGAAATCTCAGCTTTCATCAAGTAATAAATAAAATTAGATGGAGAGATAGGTTCAGCACCCAGTGCACTCCCTTGGTGTGGAAGAGACTCACCCTGTACGACAAGGCAATTCTTTGTCATCCTTCTGACATAGTTTAAACAGCTGAAAGGGTGTTCTTAAATTTGCCATGAACTTACAAGTGTTAGCCTCTTTGCAAAAGGTGGTAGAGTCTGGGTGTTGGCAAGGCATGAATGGCCTCTGGTCAAACGTGCCTTCTATGTCTTATGATTCTTTGTTCAGATGGTTTCACTGCTTTCAAAGCTGACCATTAAATGGCATATCAGTTGACAAAGATTGGCTTCAGATGTTGCCTATTACAAGGAGTGACCCAGATATCAAGAAGCTTTCACAGAGCTCAAACCTGCTGGAAACATATCAAGAGCCTCCTAAAAAGTATCCAAACAACTTTGTTCTCTAAATTTGGTTCTAATTTCTCTCTGTTTATCTCAGTGTAAATTACATAAATTAAAGATTTATAAATTGAAGTAAGGGTTGCACTGCAACTTTGCTATTACTGCCTGAAATAGTTCCACCTGTCAACTGATTGGCAGGTGATGTTTTTGGGGAATAGGCAGGACAGTCTGACCAAGGAAGGGGAATGATGTTTGTTGGACTCTAGAAGGGCTTGATGGAGACAGTAAAGTAAGCACAGACCTAAACAAAATATAACAAAGAGCCACAAACTAGGCAGACCTCTTTCTCATAGGATCTAGTGGAGTTCTCAGACCTCCTTATTTCCAAATATAAGATATTCAAGTTAGAGCATTGGAAGGCAATATAGTCTTATTAGGTTTAGGAGTGAAGACAATGCATACAATGGTGATTGGCGATGGGTATAGGGTGTGAGTCCTGCCTATCCTCATGAGCTGATGCTACCAAAGCTTTGTTAAAAGATGATGTCTCCTACGTTTGGGATTAGTAAAGCTTCCTTATGATATTCTGTTGATCATGAAGATAACAAAAGCAGAAATACATATGGGATTGGAATGAATACATGAAGTGACATATGGGGGGGGGGGCTGATCAGTGACAGCATTTCACAGGGAACAAATACAATGCTAGGAGGTTGTCATATAAACCAGAAAACAATGCTTCCCATACAGTGGAACATTTTCATTGAAGATTGACAATTCAGAGGGAGTTTGTTGTGTGGATGGCAATCCCTCCTTCTAATGATGATGACATGTCAAAGATCAACAATATTCTTTGATCCCCTATTGAAATGTTGGCACTTAACATCCCAAATGCCGAAAAGCTAAAAACAAAAAATGTTGAAATAACTCTTCTCCTTTAAACTTCTGTTTTGTTTTTGGGGGAGGTTACCATATTTCTCTTTTTCTGGTTATACTGAAGTGTTGAGATCCTCATCTTTAGCTGCTTTTGTCTTATTTGGCCAAAATCTACATTGGTAAGGGTTCAGTGAATTGGCAGACCTACCAAAGTTTTTGATGACTGGGCTGCAGAGTGTGCAACCTGGTGCAGCTAACCTGGGATATGCAATTGTGCTTCAGGTATCCCATGTAGCAATTTATATTCTGCTGGTTATAAAATATGTGTTATTAGTACAATATTTTGATATGTAAATATTTAAATCTGAAGCTGTTAATGTCTTATTCATTCAATTTTATATGACAAGGTTATGACTCTAAAGGGTGGCAGTGGTCCAGATCACCTACATGCACAAATAAGTAATTAAACTGCACATAACTGATAAAGTTATACAAATATTGGCTACTTTTATTTATTGTATACCATTCCCAAGTTTTATAAATTAAAGACTGCAAAGGTATGTATTTTGCCTAAAGCTATTTACAAGTACTGCAGTAAAAATAACTCACTTTCAAGTGAGAAAAGAAGGAAAGAAAACCCTGGCATGCATAAAATGAATAGAGTCCATTTCATTTATTTTATTAAACAAAAAAATACATTTACTAGTCATTATGCAGTTTGTCATTTACTAGTACTATCATTTTTTCCCCTAGAATATAGTTAAGATTGGCTATGGTGCTAAATATAAAGACTAAAGTATTTCAGCTTAAGCACTGGAAATGTTGACAAGAATGTTTTATCAGTATTGTGCTACTATAAGGATAAAAAAAGAAAACTGCTAATTTTAACCAAGAGGATTTGGAGGCCTTCCTTTCTTTTTGTATTTGTCATTTGTTCTAGTTTAATTGTTGACAAAAAGTAACAGTAGATTACAAAATGTGTCATGTTCTGAAGTAAAATTAAAGTTTACAACTCTTGAGGTAAGAGTATGGAGCCCAAGCAACAGCTTATGGAATGTTGTTGCAATCATACCTTTAACATCACATCTTTTTGTGGAACAGAATAGGTTATTGTGGACAGGAAAATCGCAAGATACTTAATGGCGAAGATCCAAATTGATGGTGTTAGTATCATAAAATGATCCAAGACTGAGAGAATATTAAATCATTTAGAATATAAATGAATAGAGTAGGAAGATGAGGTTAAGTGGCTAAAATAAGCTTGGATCAAATGACAACAGTAGAATAAAGTGTCAGAAAACATGGTGTGGATTTGCAAAATGGCTGGATAGAGATTTTCATGGCTTACATGCACCTTTGGGTGACAGGATGAAGTTTAGAATTTAATGTTGCTGTGAGTTTCACTGTGATGTATTGAATTGCGTAAGCTGGTGAAACACTATTTTGTGGCTGTTCCCCATTTCTTCACTGTATTCTGACTATGGTGTTGAAATATATAATTTGGAAGAGGGGTGCCCCCACACACATTCGAGGTGTAGGAGGGCTTGCTACATGCAAAAAAAAAAGATTTGTTTGCGTTTTTTTAAGGTTTGTCTGCTCACCATCTTAGGTATGTAATTTGCAGTGACTAGTGAGCTGAAAACTCATTCTTCACCATAACTTAAGGAAAACAGTTTTCACTCTATGAGACAGGACTTCTGATCTTAACTGAAAATAAAAAGCTTGGGAGATACAACCTTAGAATAATTTAAATGAAACACTAAAAAAAAATGAACAAATGAATCCAGGCCACAAGTGAAGGCGTAAAAAACTTTATGTATGAGCACTTTCGTCTGGTTAAAAAGACTTCTTCAGATACAATAAAAGAGACAAACCAATCCTATTATTCCAAATTTTTTTTGAGTTCCCAAGGTACATAAATCTATAATAGAACCACCATTTAGACCTATCGTATCTGCTAGAAATTCAAAAACTCACCCTCTAGCAGTATACATTGATTATTGTACTAAGGAGATCTTAGTTAAAACACAACATCTTATTAAGGACTCTTGGGAATTCTTGAGTAGATTGACTAAAGACACAAGGAGTGAGGACTGTAGCTTCCTCACTATTGATGTCAAAGATCTTTTCACTTGTATCCCTCGATGTGTAGGCTATGAATACTTTAGTGATAGTATTAACAAATATTCTTCTCTATCCAAGGACCATATTTCATTAATTTTGGAACTCTTGGAGGTAGTTCTTGACCACAACTACATAAGTTTTCAGGGAGAATACTTCCAACAGTTTAGTGGGGTAGCTATGGGGGCAGCATGTGCCCCCATCTATGCCAATTTAGTGACGTTAGAATGTGAGAATAGGTACGTGTTTGATAGTCCATTCCAAGAAAATATTAAGCTATATCTAAGATTTCCTGATGATATCTTTGTATTATGGGACGGGACTGAGGAAACCCTTGCAATGTTTATGCAGTATTTAAACACAAATACTCATTTTCTCTCTTTTACACACACATGGCACAATGATAGTATTAACTATCTTGATATAACCCTTTCTAAAACAAGTAAAGGATTTAAATCTAAAATTTACCATAAAGATACTTGGTGCAATAGTTTTCTGCACTATGAGAGTCATCACCCTGCATTTCAGAAAAGAAGTCTAATAAAAGGACAAGCAGTTAGAATAGCGAGGATGACCTCAGATTTTAGTGATCTGAAGGGCAAATTCATCTTTTTAGGTAAAAAATTTGTAGAAAGGGGATATCCTTTAAATTTGGTATGTGAAATACTTGGAGGAGTCTACGAGGAATGGGGGAAGAAATACAAGCCCTTGTTGGGTCAACCATTCACCAATACAGAGACACAAAGTAGAGAGGTAAAGAATTTTCAGGGGGCATGTGTAACGGAGTTTTCTTTGTTTTCTGACATGTTCACAAAGATTATTAGTACTAACTGGAGTGTGCTTAAAACTAATAAAGATCTTTATGAAGTAGTAGGGCCAAAACCCACATTCATATATAGGACAGGAAAAAATTTCAAGAGAATGTTTGAACAGATAGATAGTGGTGTGCATACAATAAATAAAGCCACTACCCCTTGTGGAAGTTGTAGTTAATGCCCATATATTATTAAGGAAGCACATATACATTTCAATAATGGGCTGAATAGCTTTGTAAAACTCTGTAAAGGTAATTGTAGAACTAAGATGTTGGTGTACATAGCTGTATGTAAGGGATGCTCAGCATTTTATATAGGAAAAACTGAGAGAGCACTTAAAGACAGAATTTATGAAAATTTTTATGACATACGGACAAGCAAAGACACCAGTGCATTGTTCAAACATTCAGTGGTATGTCCATCTTCATGTGGGTTTAAATTTAGCATAATTGACGTCATTAAAAATAATGCTAGAGGAGGTGATTTTAAGAATATTTTGTTAAATAGAGAACTAAAGTGTCAGCTTAGGTTAAAAGCTAGTATTCCACCTGGTCTTTATGAATATGTGAGCAGTATGCCAGTTCTGACAGCTAAAGCAGTCAGAGTTTAGTTTCATTTATTTGTGGATGTGGATAATGTTCCAACATCAAATAATAATTTTTAAAGTGCATTCTTTAAAATGTTTTTTGTGTTTTGTCACTATTCAGTATGTATGGGTTTGTAAGGCAATAGTTATTCATTATGTAATACATTTTTTAGTTTTAAATATGCAGATATTTAAATGGCTATGTTTCTTTAAAATCTTAATTGAATGTAATGGGGAAGAGCTTTATAAAGACTGTGTAGCACTTGTTTTATTGTATCTGAAGAAGTCTTTTTAACCAGACGAAAGTGCTCATACATAAAGTTTTTTACGCCTTCACTTGTGGCCTGGATTCATTGGTTCATTTTTTGAGTGTAATAATTTAAATGAAGAAAACAGTGTACAGAAAGATCCTCTGTGTATGTGACATCATATCTGATGCTACCATAAGCTATCTTTAGTGCTTCCGTATCTCCTTCCCAAACTACCTATGGCTTTGGCAGTTCCATCTTTGGAACTAGTGTCAGGTACTTTTAAGTTAGAAGTGATTGAATGAAAGCAGCAGATAGGATGGACAGAACATGATAGGCCAAAATAATGACCTGCTAAAATTTGTAAAGCAATGATTACTAATAAATGAGGATTGCAAGCCAAATTAGCATCACAGGTCAGCTGAACCCACGGACTTTCATCTTGGACATAGCATATGTAAGTCCATTTTTTGACCTTTCAGTTTCAGCATTCCAGGTTTGCTAAAGCAGGTCCTGAAATTTAAAATGATTATCACTCAAGAACTTTGGTTAGAAAATTAGAACATCACCTAATTATTCCTTCAGTTAGTACATACTCATATACATATATCTGTGTCTATATCTATCTATTTGTCTGCTTCTCTATCTGGCTATACATAGGTTTATTATTGTTTTAGTGACCACTACAATGTTGAATCACTAAATAATGTGACCAGAAGGTTGCAAGACAAGAATGATGATTTACTGGGGAGACATGGAGATTAACTGCTCAATTGTAGTACTAATTATAGAAAACAAAACTTAAGAGCTCAAACTGTTTCAGAACTTGAGCACTTCCACACAGACAACCAATAACTTTAGAAGCTGTTAAACCCTTCACCCTGCCATATTTTTGCTTTCTTGTGGCAAGATAAATTGTGTTATACCTTTTAAATCTATAAAATTGCTGATGATTCTCATCTGTTGAGGACATGTACTGCAGCATAAGACCCTGCCATAACAGCTTTAAAAGGTGCTGTTTTGAAAACTGTTCTAATTTAGTCTAAAGGTAGAGCACTGTACAGCTGGATTATTTTTGTCAATTTAGAGTGTAATCGCTGTGCTGCATGGGCAACAGTCTCTTTACATCCACCTAAGAACATGACATAAGGAATGTAACATACAAAAAAATTCAGATTTTGTTACTGTCTTCACTTTCACAAATATCCAAAACGTCATTGTAGTTGTCCTCTACTAGTAATAACTGGAGCATTAGTACAATAAGAGATTAAAAAATGTCACACTTTTATATGTAACTGTCACCCTAAAAACATATCATCTCCGAATTACAGCAAAAAAATAAAGAAAGGAGAAAAAACATCCATCTGAAGCATGATTCAGTTTAATCTATACTATCAATAAATCATAATTGTTATATCTTTAATACTTATATTTAGTGCTTTCTTCCAACATACCAGTGAACCCTTTACCTGTAATTCCTCTGCTTGACCTGGTGCCTTTTGACAATTTCTTGTTGATAAGCCTCATTCTCATCTCCACATCTGCTCTCTTCATGGACATTATTTTTAATCCAAATGTAATACATCTCATATCCTCATCTTATCTTTTTGATCATAACTACTAAAAGTTATTTACTGAAATGTACAGTCTATGTGTTAAGTGCACAATTCTTAATAACAGTAGACCTGCATCATAATTAAAACATCTTTTTCAAAAACATTTCTATTCCTCAAGAGCAGCTTACTCTTAAGGTAATGTAGTCTTACTTATAACATCAACATTCAAATGAATAAATCATTTGCTTTGCTTTTCTTCCTTGTCTCAATGGCTCATGCCACTGAGGAAGGACCTTAAGGCCATCACTTAAACATAATAATCATAGTTGGTCATACCAGCTGCATAAAAACACAACTACTAACATATTGCCTTGCAGTTTTCCAAAGTGCTCCTGCTTCCTCCTAAGATCTTGAGACTATAAAGCCAAAAACTCACAAACCCGAAATCCAAAACCATGAAAGTCAAAACCGTGAACGTCAACAAAACACTACACCACACATACAAGCACAAATACACCTATCTCCCGACACTACAACAAACCAAAACAACACACACCAACACAACAAAATGAACATACACACCCACCCTTCCTATAAGCAGGGGGGCAAGCCCCCCTGTGCCCCCCACACCCCCGCTACTTATATATACTAACTCTGAGGTTGTACTAAACACCTAAGGACAGAAAACCCACCACCACACATTCTACACCCCCTATTGCACAAACACACATCACATACATACAAACACCACCACTCTCCACATTGAAATACTCACACTCTTACCTACCTACCCTAACCCACACCTAAAACTCCACAACACACTCACAAACCTTCCCCAAAACCCTTAAAAAAAATTACATTTATCTAATGCACCATCAGTACCGTGCGTTCAACATTTCTGGGTTTGATATTCTGCAGTTTCGCACAACTGCAGATTCGACAATTTGGTCTCAAGATACTGAAATTCGACATTTCAGTATTTCAAGATTCCAAAGTGTTTATATATATATATATATATATATATATATATATATATATATATATATATACATATATATATAGTATTTGTGATGCCATTTGAATTGATGTAAAGTAACTCCATCAGTACTGGGTCGGTGGATGCTGTGTATACAAGACACAGGCCACCTCTTAGTAATATGTAGGATACAGAGTATAGTGACAGGGCTTTGAGTCAGTCCATGTAGGACATGTTGTTTAGGCCTTGTATCCTTTGGGTAAGGTATCTCTAAGGGTGTTGCAGCTGTTGCATGGGTCTGGATAGATATATGCCAAGGGGGGATCATATTTATTGACTGACCTAATAAGGGCTGAGTAAAGGGAGACAATGACATCTCTAGATACAATCCCTTTGTTTATAAGCTGTGCTATATAGAAAGGACTTTCTCATAACAGTGGACACATGTTGGTCAAAAGTGAGTTCATTGTCCACATAAATTCTCAAATCCCATACAAGTGGGTCAGTTCTCAGGGGTGTATTTTTAATGTGGTAGTTCATTGAGATAGATAATTTCTCAAAGGGTACAATAATACATATTTTGGCATTTAGCTTCATTCCATGATTTTGCCACCTGTTATTTATTTGAGACAAACCTTCCTGCAGGATAGCAAAGTAATTTGGGGATTTAATGACTGCTCCTACCTTGCAGCCATATGCAAACATAGTCAACCAGAACCATTTGGTATTTGCTTTTACTTCAGAAATGTAGATGCCAAACAGGATAGGTCCCAGCACAGAACCCTTGGGGACTCAACTGATGACAGGTCTCTTTATGAAGGCAACTTCCCCTATTTTGATTTCTTGTTTCCTATCTGTGAAACAGTTGGTAATCCAGCAGGTGACATAGGGGTTTATTCCCACTTTATTTAACTTTTCTACTATACCCAATTCAGAAATTGTGTCAAAAGCTTTGCCCCAGTTGAGATATGTGGTGTGTACTGTTTTGCCTTCATCCATTGCTTTAGTGACCTTTTCAAAAAATCCACCAGGTTGAATAAGCATAACCTGCCCTCGATGAAACCAAACTGAAATGTTCAGTGTTTAGAGATTCCCTATGTTCTTATTGATTAATTCCATGATAAGTCTTTGCATGGCTTTGCATATGAGGCTGCTTGGACTTATAAGTATGTAATTGCCTGGGTCTGTGGAAGATCCTCCATTATGCAGCGTAATGACTGTAACTGTTCTCCATTCACTTTGTACAAAACCTGTATGGAGGCTGAGATTGAACAGTGTTGTCAGGTTGTGGCTAAATCATGCTGCATGCTGTTTAAGATGAATCCAGGGATATTGTCAGGACCTATTGATACAGTATTTTTAGCTTTTGATAGTACGTTTAGAACATAGTCTTGTGTGATAGCTAGAAGCAAGCCAGTTTCAGGTATATCTTGAGGGATAGATGGGGGTGGGGGTGAGTAAAATTACAGCTAAATGTATCGAAAAATTCAATTCAATTCAATTTATTTAGGTTAGAGTTAAATGTATTTCATTGCAAAACCTCTGTGCTATACTAAGCTATGTGTAAACCAGACCCTGACTTCCTTAAGTATCAGCTGGTAGGTCAAAGTAAATTACAGCCCCTTCACATTTCCATTGTAGGCCCTTTGTAATATGCATGCCTGTTTGGATCAACATAATCTACTTGGTAACCCATTCCAAACTGTTATCTTTCATAGTAGACAAACAGTATATATGTGGTCAACTAAATAATCAAAGATACACTCTTAATGGAATTCCCTAGACAAATTTGACTAAATGATGCAACTGCATATGTAAAGACATTCTTACTAATACATTGCTCTACCTTAACCATCATAGGGAGGATATAAACATGTCAGAGGAGGGTTTTAAAACACTCTGCATAAAACTCTTCAAGCTGGTAATATTTGGAGGGTTAAACGTAATTCTTTTCAAACTCATTTAAGATGAAAGAGGGACATGTCTACACAGCAACTACACATGGAAATATATAAGGATTATTATATTAAACGTTTCTTTTATATTTTAAAAATGGTCATTTGTAACTGAAGGGTTGCATTGCAAAGTACTCCAGCATTACTTCTATCAAGACAAACAATTCAAGACAAAAAATAGATAAGTCGATCATTTTAACATAATGTCTCTTAGTAACTGTAGTTGTAGTTTTGTTATAGAACTTAACAACATGTTAACATATGCCAATTACCATATCTATATTCACATATAATTGTATTATATAAACTACTTTTTGGATGCACGGCAAATTCAAGTTCATTTAACAATGGATTTATGGAACATCTTGCAAATATGCCAGTGTTAACTCTCCTTATTTTACAAAAATATAATCAATACGTCCAAAAAAAAAATAACTTACTAAGGAGTATTAGCCAAGTCGAGCCATGTCCAAATAGTATATATATATATATATATATATATATATATATATATATATATATATATAACATGCTGATATGTCTTAGATTATTTAAGTTGATGATATTTCCATCGATTGCCCATTAAATATAGTTAAGAATAAAAAGTTTTCAATAATAAACTGAAGTCTCTACAGAACTATTATACTTTAACACTGTGCAGTCAAAATTCTACCATTAATTTGCATAAGCAGGCAATTCATTATATCAATATGTTGATGGCTGACCTCTTTGCTTTGAAAAGTGAACATATTATCTAAAAATATAATTGTATTACATGAAATAACTCCTTTTAATTTTAATCGATGTTTGCACTTAACTGTATTGAGCCATTTCACACAAGTTAGCACTAAGTAATTATAACATCAATATTCTTGAACAACAAAACCACAGTGGTTAATTGGTTTAAAAAAATACATATTTGTGAGCAACTTATTACAAAGTTATAGTGCTATCAGATAAAATAACTCTTTCCAAACAATATATCTCCTTGAACTAAAATACATATTGAGCTAACCAGCACAAGATGCGCATCCCTTTTTGTTATGTGACTACTCACTTGGTTTGGGAGTTACACCATTTCTGTGGGTAAAAGACAGATAAAGCTAAAGATAATTAAACTGCTTTACACAGCATACAGCAACTTAAACAAAATATTATGATTTGACTTTGAAAAGTTCTAAATCTTGACAGTAATGTGCATAACAAGCAGAAATCGGGCACTGAATCTATTCCAATATGTAGATAAATAAATCTTTTCTGGCAATTGTATATTCTTCCTTCCCCTTCATAATGACACTGTTCTTCCAATTCATATTCCAGTTCTAGTTAGGTAGAATTATCTATAGTCTTAATTGTAGTTTTGTGTTCATGTCTTACATCTCTTTGATTTCATCTAATATTTTTAACATTTCCTTTAATTTGTCTATAGCTGACTTTTGCATCGGTGACCGTTTGCATACAATTCAGAAAGAATACCCTTAAAACTATTGTGTGAGACAATTTATATTTCATATTCAACTGTCTGCTGTCCTTGGTCATCTCTTTGCAATGTCTGATAAATCATGGTCTCTGAAAACTCATGTTATATAAAATCAAATCACCATTCTACTGTCCAGCTCTTCCCAGATTGCCACAATATTTTTTCATATAATGATAAGAATTGCACCACAATTGCCATATATTTATCATATTTCTGTTCAGATAGACAGTCCAATGACTTTTTGTCAAAACCTGCCCAAAGAACTATGCTTGTTTCTAAAAGTATTCAAAGCAATTTTGTTTTCTCACTTCCAGATCCAGTATGGTTGCACCCCTAGTTGGTGTATTGACTATTTGGTCATGGAGTTTGTGTTTACAAAATCCAGGAATCTCTGTGTATGTATGTATGTTTGATGTTGGACAAGATTCCCAGTTAATAGTGGGGTAATTAAAGTCACACATGAATATGGTATTGGGTTGGATGGTTAGTGTTTCTAATAAGTTTAAATACATGGTATGGGTTTCCTGGGTCATAGTGTGGGACCTATAGCTTGAAAGGAAGTGGTGTTTTGAACATGGAGCAGGTCAAGTGCATTGTCCTGTTTGACCAGCCTTGAAGTATATTTATTTTTAATGTAAATAAAGACACCTCCACCTTTAGTCCCTGCCTGTAAAGGTCTCCTTGCCTTATCTTCCCAAGAAACTAATTGCTGCTCAATAAATACCTGCTGGTAGCTATTTTCTAGAGTCTTTTATCAAATTTTATCAGCTTTTTGTTAAAAATACAACACTATCTTATAGTGAACTCTCTGGTAAATCACCCTTCTCGATTCATGGGTAGCGAATTAGTAGACCTGATAAATATTTTAAATCATGCATTATTCCTTGCAGTACATTCAGTCACTTTCTTGAAACCAGGACTAATTTAGACCCCAATGACCAACTTCATTTTGTATCTATTTCCAAGATAAAGTCTTCCTCACATTTTACTGAATATACATTTGTCGTCACAGCTGTTAACTTGTGTCTTCACATTAGCATAAATTAAGTAGATTTTAATTTTGAAATTACACAGCAAAAGGAGGGGCCTAACCATGTGAAGCACCCCAGAGACACTTGATCAATGTTACTACTACCATTTGAGGGGAAGATACAAAAACTGGCTACTACTAGCAGAACACTAGAAATAAATGGCCAGAGAATCAGGAGTGAAAAAGCTGTTTCCACTAATGAGTACAACAAAGCATGCTTTCTTTCTGGTCCTTTTTTAATCTGCAGAAGGAAGTTACGGTGGTACATTTATTGGTTCTGGTTTTGCTATGTTTTGTGAAGAAGGGTGACAGCCTGCTATCTCAGTTGCAGAGGAAGCAGTGCTGATTTATAAAGATTTCAATGTGGAGAACCACATCCACCGGCAGCAAATCTATCAAGCGATAAAGGCATTGCCTACAGCACAACAGATGGATAATGAGATAGTCCGTCAGAATGGGCAAGTAGATCGTAACTGTCCTACTAGTTGTGGGAACAGCAAGGTCTGTACATTCACCTGAAACTCCTTACAAAAAATTAGAAGAAAAATATATGGAGAATGTAAGTCTCAGAGTGATTGTTAACATCCCAAACCAGGAGAAAATAGTTTATAGAATGTCTTGGATGATTTTATGGAGGATGGCAATGTATGTAAGAAAGGTGACACTAATAGATATAACAGGCAAAAAGATACCTGATAGAAACACCAATTTGATGAAAGTAGGGTTTAGGTCATTCTGACAACATCACAAAATATGTCAGAAGGAAGATTTAATGGAAAGAAGATGTGCACCCCCACCAGAAATCTTCATCAAGGAGGTGAAAGAGAACATGCATGGTATAGGGTCTTCTTTTTGTAATTGCTTTACATAATGCTCCCTTTTTCCCATTGTGTTTCACTTTCTCCTCTTGTTCAGTGATGGCTACAGCCTAGTTCCCATTATAGTAATGGAGATGCAAGGGATTCCACAGAGAGCATAATGAAGAATCGTCACAGAAAAGGGAAACAGAACAGAAGATTTCTTGTCTCAGAGAGAAGGGATTAATGAGGGGTGAAAAGTCAACAAGGCTGATATACTGAAAAATGCCAACCCATAGTAATTTCTACAGGGGGAATTAACATAAACAACTGATTTTAATGGATAGTGAATGTGGACTTAGATCTCCTATCCCGTACATTTTTGAACAAACAAAATGTTTATTGTTAAGAGCAATGATGAGGGTGAGGAAGTAAACTTGCTATGAGAGTTTCTAGTATGAGCCATTTCATACAGCAGGCCATGTGCATTGGAGTCAGATACACTACATCATATATGAGTGGTGTTGAAGAATGTGCCAGCAAAGAAGGTTGGGGAGTGGATATATAATGGGTTACACCATTGTTGCTATAAACGTTATGTTACTGTCATTACTTTATATGTAACCATTTCAAAAGATGGGACCCACTAGATGAGTCTCGAAATATGAAGACTGAATGGCTGAAAGAATGGACTTACATATACAAAGTCCAGGATGCCATTTTTCAGAATATTCCCTTTTCTCCGAGGTATGGTGATATCGGTGTTGGTATATATAAATTCAGGGGTGTGAGGGTTTGTCCCCCACATATAGGGGCTATAGGAGGTCCCCCTGCAAATGGAAGTTTAAAGGAAAAAAATTATTTTTGAGATTTGCTCTTCTCCTGTGTTTTTGGGCTATTATGTATTTATTTTTTTAAGCTTTTCATCACTTGGAATTTCAACTTCACTAGTGATCCCTTGATATATAGCAAGAAAATCCTAAGAGAAGGTATACATTTCAGTCAATGCCTTACACACACACACACACACACACACACACACATATATCTATATATACTTATGATGTTAGTTAGAAATACAAAGTTAGGCTGATGCATTTTTCATATCTACAAGAGTATGTGCACACCTGAAAGTTATTTTTTTCCTATCTATTCTGAGTTAGGGATTGGTTGTGAGCATTAGGCTAGATGCATGCTCTGTGAATACTGTTGAGCTAGCCGATGAATGTGCTGTAAACAAGGAGGTGAAGGTATGTGTTCCTGGGCATGTCTCCTTCCCCTTGTGAGCCCAACCTCATTATTCCTCTTTTATCCACTGTCTGCAGCTCTAGCGATAGGACTGCTAATCCTGGAGCATCTACACATAAGGCAGGCCTATGTTCCCAGCAGTACGTGCAAGATGTCAGCTGTGATACTCCTGTAAACAAAAGTAAAATTAATATAAATATCTCTTTGCATTACAGAGTCAACAAAGTTTAATAGAGTTTTACTAATGTGTTAAACTTGGAGTAAGATTATCACAATAAATACAATTCATGATTAAGTGTTGTACTAAAATTCCCTTGGCTCTGAAACTTCAGATACAAGGTGCAAATAACTCTGAACATTTTTATAAGATACAGTGGTGAATGCTATACAATGGTGTTAATAATTCTATTCATGTTTAAGCTATAAGACTTATTGTTATTTTTAGGACTGTTTATAAATGGTGACTTTTCTGTCATGCTTAACTAGTTAAAGAGTTCCTTCCAAAGTATTTACTTCAAATTTCAGTAACACACATTTTGCTACGTCAAACCTATATGCTGCAGACAAACTGACTGCTGGGGAACCTTTCAGACAGATAATAGTGGCACAGCCCTAATACCTTGTACATCTTTATATTCCTCCCAAAGCTGCAGTACCACACAAGTGATAATACCAAGACCTAATGGAAGAAAGTTATGTCTCTTACATTATTATGTATGTTTTCCCTACATTTTCTCCTGGGGTGAGGCTGTTTTGCATGTTGGAGTATAACTGAGAAAGTGTGAATAAATAGATGTGGAAACAAAATGTTTTGTTTTTTTTATTTCTCCTAGATCTCTAGTTATGACTGATTTCTAGAAATTATTGCATAGTCCAGTCCACTGAGCACATCTTTTAATTCTATTGTATTCTATGTTAAGTTAAGGGTATTGCCTTTTTTAGTCTGTATTCCTATCCGTTGCTTCATATTAATGTTATCCTCAGCTTTCCACAGACACCCTCACTAATTCTTGGTAACTTATGTTCATATTATACAAACAATTATGCACTATCTTTTTAATTATGGATGTCTTTTCAGACATGACATTCATTTATCAGAGGTTACAGAAGACAGTGACCTGCCATCAAGCATTAATGCAACATGATTAAATGATAACATTATTGATTTAGTGGATTTCTGCCAGCCACTACTGCTATTGGACCATATCCAGCTGATATGTTTTTAAATAGCCTATACCATGTTGTTCTTTCGTGTGTAGTGTAATAAGATTCCAGAAGAAATCAAAACAATATCTAATCCCGCCACTGCAGTGTGGGTGGTGTAAAAGCAATATGAGCAAAGTTCAAAAAATGGTCAGACGTATCCTTCTCCAGTTCAAAGTTTATATAATATCAAAGATTATAATGCCCACACATCAGGGACACATCTGTGTAAACAACCAATAGAGAGTCTACATATGTAATGAAAAAATACAGTTATTTACCAAAAGCACAAAACTTTTATTCACAGACTACACAACTGCCTCAATACAAAAATGTGTACCATAATGGATTATATGCATTTACAAATGATTTTTCTTTCATTTTTCATACATCACTCTGTTTCACTCGTGCCTGCTCAAAATCTCTGATGACCATTTTTTATGTGAATAGAATTGGGTCTAAGGGATATTTCAATTTTTTAGCAAGAAGAAGGCTATTCTTATAGAGAGGGTCTATGCATTTTGTGTGAAGAAATATGCAACATTCATGGACGGAATGAACAATGAAGGGCAGGAACAAAATGTACAGTGAGCCTATTTCTTTTCAGCTAACAGATATTCAGAGTAGTTTGGCTCCTGTTGTATTTGCATATTTAGCATGCCTCAGAGTAACATTTCTAGTGGTGTAGATATTCAGTGTGCTGTCAGCATCACAATAAGTGCTGTGCAGAATAACTCGTGCACTATTTAACATGGTGCTCTGTAGTGATCTCTGCAAAAAGGAATAGCTTTTCTGATAGTAACCCCTGTTTGTTTCACTTCAAGACTTTACAGTCTCAAACTCAGCAAGAACTTCTTAATGCATTTGTATATGTCACTGTTCTTGTGTTTCCCAGAGGTTGACTTCATCCTTTTAACATAACATAGTTCTGACTTCACCCTAACCTCTCATATCACCCTTTGAGTTGAATTATTTGGGGTGTAAACTAAAACTATAGTACAAATTTTGCTATAGTAACATTATTTCTGATATCTTTTCATCTTTTTTCATGTTAACACTTCCTCCTTTACCCCCCTCCCAAAAAAGTGTTTCTGATTTTCTTCTGACACACACACACACACATGCACACACACACACACATATATATATTTATTTATATATGTATATATATATATATATATATATATATATATATATATACATATGTAATACACTATATCTATATCTAATCTACATATATATATATATATATATATATATATATATATATATATATTATACACATACACACACACACACACACACACACACACACACACACACACACACACACACAGGTTCACTTTATAATCCTGAAATATCGAATCTCAGAATTTCAAGATCACAAAGCCAAAAGCTCTAAATTCCGAAACACCAGAAGCGCGAATTTCAAACTCCCAAAGGTCGGAGATATTGAAATAGTGCTTCTGGTGTTGTGACGTTTGTATGGATAGGTGCAGTTCAGGTAAGTATTTATGTTTAAGGGTGTTGGTTAGGGGCTTTAGTTTGTGTTAGTGTGTGTTGTGACTGTGATGTGTTTGTGCGAGGGGGATGTAGGTGTGTGGTGGGGTTTTCATGTGTTTGCCTGTGTAGTGCGACCTTGGAGTTAGTATATTTAAGTAGGGGGTTCAGGGGGGCTTACTCCCCTGCTCATATGTAGTGTAAGTTTGTGTTTGTGTGTGGGGGGAAGGTGTGTTAATGTGTATGTGTGTGGTGTATGGTTAGTGTAGGTTTCGCAATTTTAAAATTCGTGGTTCAGGTGTTTCGGGATTTTAAGCTTTCGTCTTTATAATCTTGAAATTCTGAAATTCAGGATTTCAGGATTTTGGGATTATAAACTGAACCCATACACACACACACACACACACACACACACACGTATATATATATATATATATATATATATATATATATATATATATATATGTGTGTGTGTGTGTGTGTGTGTGTGTGTGTGTGTGTGTGTGTGTGTGCGTGCGTGTGCATGTGTGTGTGTGTGTGTGTGTGTGTGTGTGTGTGTGTGTGTGTGTGTGTGTATATATATATATATATATATATTCTTCATATTGATCACTGCTGCAGTAGCCTTAGCTATATGAGGTACATCCTGCCAAGGAGAAAGCAACCGGCCAGCTTTCAAAGTCTCAGGGCACCTTACATAAACCCAAACTGACAAGCAGTTGGCACTGTGCTGACTAAAACACAAATTTGGGCACAAAGCCTTCCAGCGGTTTCCTGCTGCTGAAGAATATACTCCTTTGAGGCTTTTGAGGATCAATGATCAGCTTGTGCTCTCCTTTGCTGGGCAGATAAGTTTAAACTTTAGATTATGACATGGTTGTGATTTGCCCAACTCTGACAAAATACTTGTTTCACTTAGGATGAACGCACTTAGTTGTGGTGTTATTTGTAATTCAATAAAATACTTTTTTCATTTGGACATGAGTTGATTTTCTCTGAGGTCCCATTCCCCTGGTTACATTGAATCATGACACGGAGTACAACCTGGGCTGTTAGTTGGTTGCTGCACTTCCTATTTGGTTTGGGCAGATAAGTTCCATTTGGTGAAAACAACTTCCATTTTCTTATTTTTTACTGACGTTTTATTATTTTCCTCTTTAGGAAAGTTATTTTAAAGCTAGGAATATTGTGTTTTAATGGATTGTCTCAAGACTGCAACATACTTTTAAATCAGCACTCATCTTTTTTTGTCAGTTTAAAAGTAGCTCTAACTAGTTGATAAAATATTTTCTGTGGAGAAATTGTGTATGTTTTTCCCATTGTGGGGGCGCCATAGTGTTTGAAAGTGCTTTTTACTGTGTTTTTCTCTGTCAAAAAGGAATCCTTTGTGGAATGGTCATTTTACCAGTATTTGTTGCTTGTCTTTCACAGGATAGAGGCACTATTTTCAGCTTGACCACAGAATAGATTGTTGGTCCCAAGGTCAGTCCTTCTTCGAGACATAAAAATAAAAAGTTAAGCAAACAGTCTTTGCCACTGCAGCAGGATATCAGTTTGCCTCAGCTGCAGGTGAATGACTCTGATGTGGCCATTTGTTATACCTCAGAACACTCAGTTCTTACCCTGGATCCCTCTGGTGTAGCACCTATACCCACTATGGACCAAGGGTTAGCCATGTCCTCTGTGGCTGTGGGGACTCCTCAGTGGGCCCATCTCTGGGGAAGCAGCAGCTGCCATTAGTAACATGGTTGACCCCATTTTTTCTTTCAGAAAGAAACAGAAAACCATGCATGTATCTCCTCCTTCTCACATTTCATTGGCTAGGAATAGTTTACTGGATCTAGCTCATGGTTTGATTCAGGCTATTGATCCTTTTTGTAGAGTAGTTTCTGGTAAAAGAAAGAGGGATGCCTCTTCTGCAGAAGAGATTCATGATTCTGAATCTGAACAGGGAGCTGCATGGATGGATTCAGGGTTTTGTCCTCAGATTTCTGATTCAGATTCCCAGAAGAGATAACTTACCAATTCTCTGTGTGGATTTCACTTTCTCTGAGACTATTGCTAGAATGCCGCAGTGCTTTCATTCAGAGAACACTGCAATTTCTAAGTCCTTCAGAAAATAATATGAGTTCTTACAGAAGGATTTTCCAGAACCTACAACTATTCCTCATATCCTGTCTGCTGTAAAGTCCGACTGACTTCTGCCTGCAATTTTCCTGATAGCCAGCCAGCTGTCCATAAAAAGGTAGATAGGTTGTATAAAGTTTCTCAGTCTTTTAAATTTTTATACAATATTCTCAAACCTGTCCCAGCAGCTATAGCCTTACTTATCTCCACTGCTAAGCACTTACTTATTTCCAGTCCTACTCTTTCTAATCAGAATGGGGAAGTTCATAGGTTCATAGGTTCATAGGTTCATACTAGGCTATCTGCCCGAGGGCATTTACAAGCCTAGCCCATAGTTTTGGCTACGCCACCCCTTTAGTATGGGGAACTATACCCATTATTTTGCTGTGCCTCTGTTGAGCAGTGACACTGAGGTAATCCCTGGGTATATCTGCGATCTCCCATCCATTGGTCAAGATTTCTCTTGAACAAGGCCAGCGAGGTGCTCTGCCTCACATATACCGGGATTTTATTCCACAGCATAGGGAGTCTTTGGGTGATGAATCTATCCCTCCAGCACGTCCTATTAATAGCCGTGTCGAGGTTTAAGTCTCCCGCCCTTGTGGCTCTGACGGATCTAGATTTTTTGAGGTGAAGCATATTCATCAAATCTGGGTTTGACATGGCCTTGTATGTTAGGCAAAGGTCACCTCTGAGCAAGCGGTAAGCGACTGAATAGAGCTGGAGTTCTTTCAGTCGGGCAGCATAGGACAGATGTTTGAGACCCTTTATCCTTTTGGTTAGCTTGTACTGACATATTGTGAAAATACGAGGAATGTTTTATCTATAGTTTCTTCTTGTAAAGAAAAATCTGCTTTAAATAACATAGTTTCTTCTATTGCATAGGTCACTACTCATTGTTTTCACTGTGTGTAGGACTCTCTTAATACTTCTTCAAGGGCTATGGCCACTGGTACTGGTTTAAGGAGGTTTGTTTGTCTGCATCCTCAGAACCTCCCAGATGATGTAAAAAAATGAGATTTTAAATTCTCACTTGAATAGAGATTTAGTGTTTGTACCCATCTGCTGCAGAAGTGATCGAAAAGTGTGATGAAAGAGGCAAGTTGACAAGATTTTTCAACCCTCCTTTTCCAAATTGTCCAAAGGATTTTTTTCTCCTCATCTAATTTTGGCAAATAAATGAAAATAGACAGTTTCAACAAAATTCAGGTAAACAGACATTTTAAGAAGTGGCAAGGAGATTCCAAAAAGAAGTCTCAAACTTCCTCAAAACCAAGGACAATCCAGCAAGTCTGAATGATTGTTCAACAGGCCTTGTGACCCTCTCCAACTCTGGCCCCTTTTCACTTCCAAAAAGTCTGAATCTCCATTTTTCTTTGGTAACAGATTGTTTCAGATAAATGGGTTCTGAAAAGCATTCATCAGAGTTACAGATGGCAGACTTTTGTCTCTACCTGCTTGTCATCACATGCTGTCCCAAGAAATGATAGAACCAGTTCCTACTTCCCAGATGGGGAAGGGGTTTTATTCAACGATTTTCCTAGTCCTGAAAAAAAGACAAGCTTGGAAACCAGTTTTGGATCTTTTTTTCCAGAATCTGTTGATGATAGTGCCCAAACTCGAAATGATGCTACTTCACAACCTATTGCCTCTTCTTCCTCTTTCAAGTTTCCTGGTAACACTTGACCTAAAAGATGCTTATCAGCACAAATAGTACCTTGGCTAACAAAAGACTCTATATCAAAAATCAAACTCAGAAACAAAGCATGGGACAAATGGCGTGCAACAAAGTCACCCCTAGACCGCATTAAATTCCAACAGCTAAGGAATGAGACTAAAAAGGCCATTACAAATGACAAAAAAGATTACTACTGCCAACTGCAATATAAACATCAAAACAATCCTCAAAAGTTCTGGGTGGGCTTAAATAATCTTCTCCAACCAGGTAAATCCAACACTCCAACCCCAGGAACATTAATTGATAAAAGCCCAGTAGAAGTAGCAAATACATTTAATACTTACTTTACAGAGACTATTCAATCCTTAGCCAACCAACTATCGGCTACCAGGACCTCAATAACAGACCCCATATCTAAGTCGCTCAACTCCCTTAACCTCCACTCTGTCTCCACTTCCCTCATCCGATCCTTACTGAAAAAGCTAAAGCCAACTACCCTTTCTGCAGATCTTCTCCCAGCCGAATATCTGCAAAAAGCTGCAGATGTCATAGCATATCCCGTCTCAATCCTAATTAATCGGACCATAACCGAGTCCACAATCCCCTCAGTATGGAAAATATCCTATGTTATACCACTCCATAAAGGGGGCTCATCCACAGAACTTTCAAACTATAGGCCAATAGCCATATTGTCACCACTTGCCAAAATCATGGAAAAATGTGTACAAAAACAACTTCTACACTATCTTACCCAGAATAATCTACTAGCCAACTCTCAACACGGATTCAGACCCCACCATAGCACAACCACTGCCCTTCTCTATTTTACTGACACTATTAACTATAACCGGAATGATAAAAGAATATCCTCGGCTCTCTTTTTGGACTTGTCTAAAGCCTTTGATATGGTTGACCACCAGCTACTACTCCATACTTTGAAAACCCTGAACTTAGACAACCAAGCCATAAACTGGTTTTATGCTTACCTGTCTGATAGGCAACAAGTAGTACTCTGGCAGAATAAGCTCTCGCGCCTATTATCTAATACCATAGGGGTTCCTCAAGGCTCTATATTAGGACCTCTTCTCTTTTCAGTCTTTATCAATGACCTCTATACAGTCATCCCTGAGGCCTCTTGTATTCAATATGCAGACGACTCTACATTAGTTTGTTCTGATACTTCAGTAACACACAAACCCACGCACGTTTAAGCTTGCACGGCCCAACACAATGTCAGGAAACAAACAAAGGCCAGCAATATGATTCCAAAAGCTTTACTGGCAATAAAATAGGTGCAACTATTACACCATAATACTCTCACAGCAACAAATATAACGAAACCTCAAACTAGTTTCGGTAGAACACCTTCATCAGTGAGGACAAATAGAAAAGACATGCTCCATTAGAGACACTCCATATATATATATAACAATAGCCAATAACAAATGGCTTTCACTTAACATGCACAATTAGTATTTAAAGTGTGCAGCATATATAACATAATTTAATAAATTGCACTTCCCATAATAGTCAATATGCAAGGTGGGGTATTTATCAATATTCAAAGATTAATTGTATGGCAAAAAGTGTAATATGTATAAGAATATGATATTTATAAAAAAGTGATATATGTAAAAAAAGCTAAATAGGGCAAGAGGATACAGTGATCAAAATAACTCTTCTACTCAAAGATCTACTGATTTTATTTTTAAAAAAATCAACATTTCAACCCCCCATGAATAAAAATGTAGGGATCTTCCAACAAGCAGTATTGAGGGACTTACATTTTTCCCAGTATGATACCAACATAGTCCAGGACAATATTACCTCTTTGGAGAGACAAGCTCTTTCTGAATTAAGACAAAATCATAAAATTGTTATCATTCAAGCGGACAAAGGGGGTGCAGTAGTGGTTCTCAATACTGATTATTATGTACAGGAAGGACTTAAACAATTGTCGGATACAAAGTGCTACATGCACATGGGGATAGATCCCACTCTTCGATTCAAACAAGATATTGACCAGTTTATTCAACAGGCTTTACAAGAAGGAATTATTTCACAGAAGACGGCTCAACATCTCCAAGTCAATGACCCACAGAAACAAATTCTATATCTGTTACCAAAAATTCATAAATCCATTACTAATCCCCCAGGGAGACCCATTGTGTCGGGACATGGATCCCTTACAGAACCTCTATCTGTATTTCTAACGCAATACCTTAAGCCATTATTGCCAATGGTCAGAGCCCGCATACAGGATACAACTGAATTTCTTAACATAATTGCTGATACCCAACTTGATCCTGATTGGATCATGTGTACTTTAGATGTGAAATCTTTGTATACCAGTATTCCACACTGGGCAGGCTTGCAAGCCTTAGACTTTTGGCTTAAAAAAGCCGATCTCTATCCACCAGGATTTAACACCTTACTAGTATGCATGTCCGAGCATGTCCTCAACAAGAATGTTTTTTTCTTTCAGGGTGATTGTTATTGGCAATTGAGAGGTACAGCTATGGGAGCCTCTTTTGCCCCAATATATGCCGATTTATTTATGGCATACTTGGAAGAATGTCTTATTTACGATCCCCTGCATAACATTTATTTGGTTGAGATGGACATTTGGAGGCGCTACTTGGACGATTGCTGGATGGTGTGGCGTGCGGATATAAACTATCTGTTGGAATTTGTTGAACATTTGAATAACAATATTTGGGGTATTGAATTTTCGATAACATATCATAAGTCAATCATTGACTTTTTGGATGTTACGATATATCGTAATGAAAATAACACCCTGAATACTAAAATACACAGGAAATATCCACAATTCAACACATTACTCCATTCTTCAAGTATGCACCCACGTCACACCATCCGCAATATTCCTAAATCACAGTATTTACGTATAAAACGTATCAATTCTTCCATGATGGATTATGAGGAGGCTAAACAGGATTTAAATAAGAGATTTTTGGATAGAGGTTATTCAAATAGGGACATTTCTAGAGCAAGGGTGTGGACAGACCAACATGAGAGATCGGACCTATTACAATACACAAAGAAGGATGGTATTACAGATGAAACCACCAGATTCATTACTACTTTTGGGAAAAATCACCAACTAGTTAGAAACACATTGAACAATAATTGGAATATATTATTGGCTAATGACCATCTTCGTCATATATTGACTGAACAATGTTCCATTTCCTACAGGAGGGGCAAAACTTTAGGCACGCTATTTTCCCACTATAAACATCGGGATAGTGGGGGTGCCACATATAGACAACTTACCATTACTGGGGACGAACTATTGGGGACGTTTCCTTGTGGTCATTGCTCTTCTTGTGGAAATGTTAATAAAACTAAACAATTTTCCAGTGCCAATACAAGTAAGATATTCGATACCCGCATTTTTGCCAATTGTTCATCTAGTTGGGTGATTTATTTGGCTACATGCCATTGTCATGCTTTCTATGTAGGCAAGACTTCACGTTCCCTTAGAATCAGAATAGGTGAACATCGTAGTGATATTCGGAATCAAAAAGTCAGCAATGCCCTATACCAACATTCTATTAAACATAAATCTGCCAAATTTATGTTTACGGTCATTGATAAGATACAGGGGAATAGACACAATCAGTTGGGTTGGCAAAGTATTCTTAGTAACAAAGAAAAATACTGGATTATACATCTGGGTGCTCTATTTCCACCTGGACTGAATGACCATCTATAATCTATATTATGTATATAGGGAATTACACACTGTATCCTCTTGGCCCTATTTAGCTTTTTTTACATATATCACTTTTTTATAAATATCATATTCTTATACATATTACACTTTTTGCCATACAATTATTCTTTGAATATTGATAAATACCCCACCTTGCATATTGACTATTATGGGAAGTGCAATTTATTAAATTATGTTATATATGCTGCACACTTTAAATACTAATAGTGCATGTTAAGTGAAAGCCATTTGTTATTGGCTATTGTTATATATATATATGGAGTGTCTCTAATGGAGCATGTCTTTTCTATTTGTCCTCACTGATGAAGGTGTTCTACCGAAACTAGTTTGAGGTTTCGTTATATTTGTTGCTATGAGAGTATTATGGTGTAACAGTTGCACCTACTTTATTGCCAATAAAGCTTTTGGAATCGTATTGCTGGCCTTTGTTTGTTTCCTGATGTTGTGTTCTGATACTTCCCCAGTTAATTTGCTATCTACAACCCAGCACATTTTTACTGCAGTAGAAAATTGGCTATCAGGGTGTCATTTGATCTTGAACCCAAACAAAACCAAACTACTACTCTTCCATCCAACCCATAAACCCTCTCCCATATCATTTACCATACAATCCAATAATGGGACTATCATCTCCCCAGACTCCTATAGTAAACTATTAGGAATTACCATAGACAATAAACTTAAATTTGACATGCACATTAACCATACCATTAAAACAGTTAACAAGAAACTCGGGTCATTGTACAGGATTAAAACTTTCCTAACTCCAATTGCCAAAGTGGCCATCCCCCGCACACATCTTTTCTCTACCCTTCTCTATGCCTCTCCTGTGCTTACTAATCTTAACAAATCCGACCTAAACAAACTCTCATCTTGCTATAATCACATTGCCAGATTTGCAACTGGTATGCCCTATAGAACTCACCACTGCACTAACCTAAAAAACCTAGGCTGGATAGAACTACCTAACCTTCTCCAGATGAACCAACTCATAGAAGCTTTTAAAATTCTCAAACAACCTGATAGCACACCTGCACTGAAAAATTTAATTCTTCCCTATTCCAATCTAAGCTGTCTTCGCTCATCAAATAGGCAACTTGTCCAAACAATCAAATCCCATAACTCAGGGGGTGACTCTCTGTTTGCCAATGTCACTGGAAAAATATGGAACTCCCTCCCCTGTAACCTTACTCTTACTACCTCCCTGGTCCAATTCAAAAAGAAACTAAAACTCCATTTTAAGTCACATTGGCTTTGCCAGTGCTCTAACCCAGATTAGCTCTCCTCATTTAACCTAGATCTGTTTCTCACCATACTTATCCTAGTTTAACAACTTAACTTTTATCTTCAAAAGACCGAACACAATTTTTCCTTGTCCAATCTCTAACCCCTAAAAAGACAACCTAAGGTATGAACCTATAACCTTAAACCAGACCATTGTATAGTACTCAAGCTCAAAGGCTGCTATTGTCCTTTAACCTAACATGCTTTATAATATTGTATAGGGACCATTGTATTTTTCTTTTTTATTTGGATAGCTATTGCTAGACTGTTTTGTTATGATATATACTGTATATCTTTCTCCTTAACTGGACTACTAAATGTAATAATATGTAATATTGAACATGTATGTAACCTTCTGACATTGTGGAGCTTTTCTCCCCGGGCCTCCGCTGAAAATGGACATGTATCCAGTCGGACTATCCCGGTCAACAAATGTAAAATAAAATAAAAATAAAAATAAAAAAAAAAAATATCCTTATTCATCCAGACTTCAGGTGTTTCTTAAGGTTTTGTGTGTCTGGATCACATTATCAGTTCTCTGTACCCTTTGGACTATCCTATGGATTATAAATCACTGCAGATACAAGGTGTCCTCCTTTTTCCATATTTAGATGACTTGCTTATCTCTGCAGGGTCTTTTTCAAAATGTTAAGAATCTCTCTCTTGGGTGAGAGATCTCTTGCACAATTACATATTCCAAGAGAACTTTCAAAAGTCTTTCTTAACTCCCTCACACAGGATTGTGTTCCTCGGATATCAACAAGATAACTCAGTTCAAAGAGCTTTACTTCCACAGGAAAAAATAGATCTTTATTTAGATCTATTTCTAACATTTTTCCACCAAGACATCAGTCACTAGTAGGAATACCTCAGGATTTTTGGTCTCATGGCATCTATGATTCTGATGATACACCTGGCAAGACTTTACATGTGAAAGATACAATGGTATCTGAAATCTCTTTGGTCTCAGCATCAACACCCTGTATCTTTTCAGATACCAGTACTGGGGTTTGTCAGAAGAAAAATCACTTAGTAAAGACAACAGATATCCTTAAATCTAGGTCCTTCCTTCTCCCTCCCTGCTCCAAAGCAGTCAGTCACCACAGAAGCTTTGACGTTTGCCTGGGGAGCAGTTCCAGGAAAGATAAAAGTACAAGGGGTGTGGGACACTAAGGACAGACACAAGCACATAAATATCAAGGAGAATCTTGCCCTAATCAAGGCACTCTATTTTCCGAACAAGTTTTGGTCCCTGGGACCTCTTCAAGTGGTTACAGACAATACCACAGTCATGTGGTAGATCAACAAACAAGGGGGAACCTGGTCATATCCCCTTTGCAGGCTAGCCATGTTAGTTTGAGATATAGCGTCACAGCACAATCTCATACTTGTCAGAGCAAAACTGTAGTAGACAAGCTGTGCAGGTCTTCACAAATGGAAACTAGATCATGGGGTCTTCCAAGATTGATCCATTTGTGGGGAGTTCCTCAAGTAGATGTCTTTACTTCTTTTTTCAACACCCAACTGGCAAAATTCTTTCCCAGGACTCCATGCAAGAAGGTCTGGAAGACAGATGCCTTTTCTTTTCTTTGGACAGGAATGTTCCTAAATGCATTTCCACAGTTTTCACTTATAACCAGGGTACTTCTGAAGATTCAAAAGGAATACCCCAAGAACAGTGTGGTGACTCCCTTCTGGCCCAGGCAACCATGGTTCTCCCTCCTTTTGGAAATGGTCAGTGGCAATTACCACAGGCTTCCTCACAGAATGTATCTACTCATACAACAAAAGGGATGTTTGATACACCCTGACCTCAATCATCTTCAACTGGCTACCTGGATGATACAGTCTTAATTCTTTTTAGGCACCTGTTTTCTGAAGATGTGTTGCAGGTATCATCTTCAACTGGCTACGTGGATGATACAGTCTTAATTCTTTTTAGGCACCTGTTTTCTAAAGATGTGTTACAGGTACTAATGGAGGCAAGAACGCCTGCTACTAGAAAATCATATATTAGCAAATGGAAAAAGATTTCCTAGCAGGTGTCAACAACATAACCAGCATCCATTCCGGGCTAGTTGTTCTGTGATTTTACAGTAATTATTTGAACTACTATCCTATGGCCTTTCATATTCCTCTATCAATGTTATTTTATTGTCCATTTCAGCATGTCTGTCCATGAATCCTCCTTTTTCATGGCAGTCTCATGTCAAAATGTTCTTAATAGGGTTTTGCATAATAAGCCTTCAAGTAAACCAGTAGCCTCTCCTAGGGATCTTCATTTTTTTTGTATTAGAGAAGCTAATACTTGTTCCATTTGAAACAGCTAATCTGGTTGACTTGCAGTTCTTAACATGGAAAACAGTTTTGCTGATTGATATGACCTCTTCAAAAAAGGTATCCGAGTTGCAAGCTCATATGGTGATTCAACCCTACCTCATTTTCGATAGGGACAGGGTTTCTTTGAGAACTAGTCCTTTAATGTCTAAATTTTATCTGAATTTACTTTAAGCCAAACTATCCATTTCCCTGATTTTTTTCTGAACCTAAAAATGAGGGAGAAAGGATACTCCATTCCTTGGATGCGCACAGACAACTCAGGTACTAACTTGACAAAACTAAATCTTCCAGAACCTTAGATCAATTGTTCATTTCTTGTGAAGGAAAGAAGAAGGTACAACTTGTGTCAAAACAGACTATTTACAAGTGGTTGTCTAAGGCTATTATCTTTTGTTAAACACACCATGAAAAATGTATTCCAGGCAGGTTCAAGGCCCTCTCTAGCAGCGTCTTGGCTTCATCTAGGACTTTTTGGAAAGGGGTGGATTCTAGAAGCATTCTAGAACCTGCTACTTGGTCCTCTGTACATACTTTTACATTATAAGCTTGATTCCTGCTCTAGGTCTAGATCAAGCTTTGTTAGGGCCATTCTCTAAGGCCTCCTGGACCCTTCTCCTTCCTTCTCCAAATATAGTTTGCTATGGTAATCTACCCATATAGCTAAGCATACTGCAGCAGTGATCAATGTTAAGACTATGGTGCAATTGTGTGAGTTGAACCTACCATAACAGTACATGTTCAAATTGATCACTACCGGAATAGCCACTCCCTTTCACCATCCACCCTATTTTTTTGTGTGTTTTTTTATGCCAGGGTGTGTACATTTATTTTTTGTTATTCCTCTCATTGTCATTTCAGGACCCAGCTTCCGTCTCTCTGCTGGAAGGAAAGCTCTGAAGGACTTGGCACCCAAACTTGTCTTCTTTCAGCTCAGCTGAAGCTGCTTGACAGTTTGGGACCAAGGAAGGTGCCCTGAAGCTTTGAAAGGTGACCAGCTGTTATATTCTTGTCAGGATATAACCAAAATAGCTAAGACTACTGCAGCAGTGATTATTCGGACATCTACTGATATAATAAGTTAAACTTATGCAACTGGAATATTTGAGAGGTTTCTTCATTGTATTCTTTGAATCCTTTTATGTTGCATAGGAATATAACAAAAAAAAAACTTCACTAAAGTTCTTCATTGTTCAGCAGTGAAAAGCCCAATTTTATAACGATTTGTGCTTCACCTTCTGCAGACACTGTTAGTAGCATAATCAACTCTTGGGGGTCCTAGATGACCTTGTATGAACCACAAAGGTTATTGAAAAATGTTATTCCACAATAAATGGCAAAAACTGAGACAGAAAATACTTTTCATTAAAGGACAACAGTAGTGTGTGGCCCATAACACATTTTTCAGATACAGAGATGTAAAACATAGACATTTATACATGTAGCACCATTCAAAATTGAAAATAAATCTCACGAATACCATTTATTAGGTCAGTCTTTTTCTTTTAAGATGCTAATTTAACGTAAACAGCTTTGTAAAGTTTTTGTTTAGTCCTAGTATACTCTAAGTAGCTTAATTTTTTTCCCATTCTTATTCACATAACAGTAAATGATTAATTTCTCCTTCCTGAATAAATCTGTGAACTATCCCTAAAACCACGGGAAAAAATTGTTGCAGCTTTTTTGCTTTTCTGCTTTACCATAAATAAGCATGGTGGTAACAGTCCATTTCTTTCATTTTTAATATTTAATACAAAATGTTTTTATCAGTTTTAAATTTTGTCAATTCAGAATGCATTAAAATTTACATACTGGTGCATTCTCAGCTTAATTAACAGTGTTGTTTCATTTGCAAAATGTGAATGATGTTAACTTGTATCATTTTTAAGCATGTAAAGCAAAAAGAATATTGCAAACACTAATATTTATGCTAGGAAGTGCCTTCTTAAGTTTTAATACTGCAGCAAAGACAATCTTATATTAACATTTTTGAAGCTATGTTGTATCTTATATTCATTATTAGTTACTTCCTCACATATTCCTTCTCTCTATGTCATTGGGTCATGTATGTCAGTAAGAGAAAATGATACTTGGTCCGTTTTTAAACACTGGGACAGCACTGCAAATGGCTTCTCCTAAATAGGAATCATACAGTGGTAGCAGACTTGCAGAGTACAATTCAATAATGCTATGATGTCTCCATTACTCAGAGAACAGATCTTCATAAACAAAATCCTAGAGCTGTGTAAAACATGCCATTTCAAAATCCTAGCATAGAGAAAGTTCACAATACTTAATGAAATGAAGACCTGAAGATACTATAAGATTTCTCTAGGAAATATAGCTTTAATAATAATATCAACGAATTCTGATTTACCACTGGACTGTGTAGATATTCAGAGCAAACCTGTGCCTTTTGAGTATTTTAAAATAAAATTAAATAAAAAACACTTTTGCACATATATTCTACAGAAAAAAATATTTAAAATGAAAATTAAATAAAAGGTGAGTTATGTAATATGGCCACTAAAGCCAAGGGAGAACAAATAATTATTCTCTCTGAGGAAGAAGGTGATATCCTTCAAGTTGTAGAAGGGAGGACATTGCTGGATCCCTTATGGATGTTTAGTCATTAGACTTTACTCCTAAAACCTTAAGTCCGAGGATTCTTAAAAGCGAACACTAAAAAAAAAAAAAAAAGAAAAAATAACACACTTACCATCTCCTTCCATTCTCTCTATACACAAGGAGATTGATAAAAGTTTGCAGAGGGTCTCTTTAAGACAATCCAGCTTTTCCAGCCTTCTCTTCAAGTTTCAAATCCAGTTAAGAGAAAGAGAACCTCTCTGCTGAGGGTCTGCACTGCACCTCACAGTTAAACTCCCCTACGCCTTGTGAGTCTGAATCTGAAGGCACTTTCTCTTTTGACTCCCACAATAAAAAAATCTCTTTAGGGGACAGAATTTCCAAAACAAATGATTTCTTTCAAATGAGAGAGAGTAAAGTGGTGTCAGAATCTCAGAAGGGAGATATAAGTTACAGAGTATGGATTCCCCAAAATCAGTGGCCACAACCCTTATTAGGAACCTTAGAGGATGCCTTTGCTACTGCCTCTGTTTCCTCAGATTCCTAAAAACCCTGCCTACAAGAAACATGACAGATTTTACTGGATAAAAATTTGATTATCTGACCTGGATCACCATCTCTATGTGGTGTTCCAAAGCGGTTTGCCAAACTTTTACATGTAATATCATCGTGCACCTGACATTATTATCCTTTTACATGTAATATTGTTGTGCACCTGACGTTATCCTTTTACATGTAATATCGATGTGCACCTGACGTTATCCTTTTACATGTAATATCATCATGCACCTGACATTATCCTTTTTCATGTAATATCGATGTGTACCTGACATTATCCTTTTACATGTAATATTGTCATGCACCTGACGTTATCCTTTTACATGTAATATTGATGTGCACCTGACGTTATCCTTTTACATGTAATATCGTCATGCACCTGACGTTATCCTTTTACATGTAATATCATCATGCACCTGACGTTATCCTTTTATATGTAATATTGTTGTGCACCTGATGTTATCCTTTTACATGAAATATTGTTGTGTACCTAATGTCATCTTTTTACATATAATATCGCTGTGCACCTGACGTTATTTTTTCATGTACCTGATGTTATCCTTTCACATGTAATATTGTTGTGCACCTGATATTATCCTTTTTGACCTTTTTGGAGTTAGATTTTTTCAGGCTACCTGGCACACATGCATTCCTTTATAATAATTGTCTGCTAGATCCTGCAATAATTTGTAAAGATGGTGATAGATCTTCTAAGATCTTTTCTGCTTCTTACCCTATACCAAATCACAAAGGTAGCAGATTAGTTGATAAATTTAGAAAAAAAAGTTCATACATCTTCCACTTTGTCATTTAGAACAATTAATTGCCAGACTCACATGTGCAAGTATCTGTTATCTAGTTTTGCTAATATGCAGCAAATCTTAACTAGCTTACCTAACTCAGACTCTAAATCTGTCCTGTTGGATATGTTAAACTCTATCAGACAGGTGAAATTTATTGAGTGTTCTTATGATGCAGTGGATGACATGCTTAGGGTTGCAGCTACAGGTACAGTAATGTGCATGGATGTATAGGTAAGAACAGAATTTCCCTAATGATGTAAGGCTCAATTGTGAAATGTGCCTTTTGACAAGAATCATTTGTTGTGAGTTCTACAGCTGAAGTATTAAAGACACTGGAAGAAAGAAGAAAGCTAAAGCAAGGTGTCAAACAACTCTTTTGTCTCCTATCCCCAAATACTAAAGGCAATACCCCTCTTCCTCTGTTCCAATTTTTCAAAAGCCTTCTGAAAATTCACAGCAAAAGTCTGCCAAAAATGGCAGGGAGATTGTAAAAGGAAAGGAGAATGATTCTCCTTCCAAAAGACATCTTAATGGCTACCATTGCTCATCCCCCATCTACCACCAACAACAACCATGCTTCCCAAATTACAGGCAATATCTCCTATTGACTTTATTGCTGGAAACAGATAACCTTAGATGTCTTGGTTCTAAAAATGGTTACATCTGCAATAGGCATCCCCCCATCTTAAGGGGGGTGCCTAGATAATTGCTCAACTCAGGCCTAACATGCACTTCTATAAAGGTACACCTTGTGGCTATTTCTGCTTGTCTGCATTTGTATCTCCATTTCTTCCTTATTTCAAGTTAACCAAGTTTTGAAAATGGTATTACATTTTAGATCATGTAGAAAACAAACTGAACCACTTTAGGATCTTAACTTTGTAATGGAGAAGCTAACTATACCCCCTTTCAAATCTGCAACCATTTCTTCTTTAAAATTTCTTACGTGGATGACAGTTTTTCTAATTAATCTGGCTTCGGGTAGATGGACATCATAAGAACAGGCCTTGATATCTAAACAGCCATTTTTGACTTTTCTTAAACACTGTGAGAGTCTTAAAATCAGTCCCTCCTTTATGACAAAGGTTGTTTCTGAATTTTCTGCCTTCTTTCCTGGATCCAAAAATGGAAGAGAAATAATTATTCATATTTTAGACATCCACAAGATTTTACCTGGCCAGGCCTAAAACTTTTAGTAAATCTAGCTATCATTTTCTTTTCTTTTCTTTCATGGAAAGAAGAAAGAACAGCCAGAGCCAAGATGGCCAAATGATAGCAGCAGCTTTTCAGAGCTCCATGAAACTAGTATAAAAACAGGAAATAACTTATTTTATTTTAGCAAAAATACTTAGAATTGATAGATGAAAGTATAAACTATATTATTAGTAACTTTGGTGAACTTAGGAAAGTTTTTTTCCTGTCACATTATAAAGGAGAATATATAATTTGTGGAGATGAGCACTTTGAAGACTTCTCATTCTGACATGGCTTTAAAAAGAAATGCAGTTTGTGACATCTGCCCTACAAGAACTCTCACTAAAAATGGATGATTTTAAGGAGAATTCACAAAACCTCAAGGAAAATTGTCAGAAACAAACAGATTCTCTCAAGGAACTTATACAGCAGCATCAATCTAGAATAACACACTTAGAAGTATCCCTGATTGATCTTGATGGAAGACTGAAGGAAGAATAAAGCCAGAACGATTTCCTCATCAAACAAAACAATTGGCTTCTCAATAAAGTGGATGACTTGGAAAACAGGGATAGAAGGTCAAATATAAGGATTTTCGGCATCCCTAAAAGAACTGAAGGAGAAGATGTCATTTCTTTCCTGAATGCCTAGATTCCAGAGATTATAGATTTAAAGGAGGGTCTGTCCTTTGGTATTGAAAGGGCTCATAGAGCTTTAGGAAAGCCAGTGTCAACATCCTCCTCTACTCCTCCCAGATCAATAGTCATAAAGTTTATTTGGACAAGAAGTTGGTCCTAAAATCTGCCTGGAGGAAAAGTCCATTAAAATTTAATCAAAACCCAATTAGGTTTGATAATGACTATTCTACCAGGGTTTTGGAACAGAGGAAAAAAGCTTGGCCATTAATAGAACTGTTAAAGCAGAATAACATCAACACTTAGCTTGTCTTTCCTGCCAGGATAAAAAGTCTATATGAGAATGAAATTAGATCATTTAATGCCCTAGAGGAAGCCACTGCCTGCATTAAATACAATAACAGTATTTCCTTACCTGAATATATGCATCTCTGAAGAGAGTTACTGATAAATCTTCTTGGACTGATGTTAAAAATTAAAAACAAAAAACTGAGTCAAAGATTGCTGTTCCCACTAAATCTCTCAAAGCATCTATTGCAACTGGACTTTAATTTCTTTTATACTTGCTAAATCTTCAAGTAAGGTATGTCATGACAATATTTTTCTTATTGCTTTTCTTTCTCTTTTTGCTTTTTAATTTCTATACTTTGTTTTTGTTCATATACAAATTAAATAACTGTTTATGCTTTTTAGTATATTAGTATAATATTACTAGTTTATTGAGTGATATAATTGAACAGTAAGCTATCTTTGCTTTTATGACCTTAAGATGACATGCTTTATTTCAAGTAATATATAACCCTTTGTCCTGCCAAATGTTCTTCTGAGTGATTACACAGGTATAGTCACTGCTTAGATTAATTTATCAAAACTGTTTTGGATACATGGGATAACAGAACATACATATGATTTAGTATATATTAACTAGTTTCTTTAATATTTATAACTTCTGATTGTTTCAGAATAAATATTGGTACCTGTGTGAACAAAAAACTGTTTGCCGGCTTTTGACATAAGTTGGGTCTCTCTGACAGTTATATCCTTGTATGTTTTATGGCACAAGGTTATTAAATGGTTACAAGTTAGTTTTCCTGTAGAGTTTAATGTTAAAGTACTGTTTTCTCTCTCACTGGCAACGGACTTACTCTATTCAACTTGAATTTGGCAGAGACACTATGTTTCCTGTATTTTAGCAGTATGTATCTCTTGTATATCTACTTAGCAGCAATAGTTTATTGCTAGATGTCCGTAGCTGTCTGAGTGTCCCTGTGATACAGATTGCTCATGCTTGATGTTCCTGGTAAGTGCTTGCTTCAGAAAATGACTTTGTATTTAAAATGAGAATGACGACATGAATTTATGGACTGTTCAGCCTATTAATTAGAAGCTTTAGCTGGGATCTGAAAGTTTTTATGTAATGGGAGAGGTGTGTTCTTTTTTTTTTAGAATGCTTTTAAATGACTGTTTCGGATGTTCTAAATTTGTCAGTTATATAGAGTTTAGTTATGGGAAAAGCTGTATCAAACAGTTTTTTTATGTGTGTTGTATGGTTTGTGATGTCTGGAGGCGATTTATTGTGTATTGAATGTTATTTTACTGTATCTGACAGTTAAACTTTACATTTGTTACTGTAAATAAGCAGACTTTTTGATACAGTTAAAGTGAGGTCAGGAAACTGTACTGAGTAACGTGGTGGGCGGGAAAATGTCAGTTTGAAATTTAAGAAGTGAAGCTTTCTTACTTAGCTCGTGACATCATGCATTCTGTGCATGCAGATCAGATTATATTACATCTAATGTGTATATGCAAGCCTAATTGTGGATGTCAAGACTCGGATTGGTTAATATAGCATAGTAGGCTTCTCTTATAAGAATTATGAGCTACATTGCAAATATATTCATGGTTCCCTTTTATAATAGTGACTATATTTTGTGATCAAATATATAGAGCAATGCTATTTTTTCTTGTAAACAGCTAATTATAGCCACTATTTCTAGTGAATATACTGGAGTTTTTTATAAATAGATCTTTATAAATAACTTTCCTTTGCAGTTAACAAGTGTTTAGTATATGCTTATACATTTACAGTAAATGCTTATGACTAATGGTAATAACTGTAAGGATACTCAAACACCATACTAAATGCTAGCAAATATATGTGTGAATAATTTTGATTGAACTATAATTACTTTGCATTTAATATGTTGATTTTCTTATTGTATCTTAGATATTATTTATATTTCAGATGTCATGTTTTCAGTTATTATAAAGTCATGTTTTTAGTATATTAGCACTTTATGACAGGGAAAGAGCTCAGTAATATCTATGACTTGTGATAACACAACAAGTTATAAGTTCTAGGATTACCATATCACTATGGTAGATATTTACAGCTATCTCTATCTTAATTCTGTCTTTGAGTCACTCATTTTAAGACCTGTTATCCATAGTAAGTTTTATATAAATGTTGTTTACTAATTTTTGTCATATTAACTGGTGCCAGTTAATTATTATTGATTTTAGTCAGCCATTTAATCATGTGCTATTCCAGAGGTTTAGGAGTTAATTAAGGACAAATATGTGTTATGGAATATTTCTAAGAATCTGTGTTACCATCTTTTGGGAATGATACACACTCACTATGTGCTAACACCCAACTCGTGTGAAGTTTTTATTTAGTGGGAGTTTGTCACAAGATTTATTCAGAGGGCAAGTAAATACAAATGCTAACTGATTCTTTGATTTGTTCTGCTATTTTGAAGTTTTTATTTGAACTAATACAGATGACATGCTTAGGTATTTTGGGTAATCATTTAGATTGTTAATAAAGCTAATGTTCCCTTAGTCTGTTAAGCACTAAATTCAGATTATATATATCCTAATATGTCTCTTGCTTCCTTAGTGAATATTTACTGTATAAATGTTTAATGCTTCTAATAATAGTGTATGTAACCTATCTCTAAAACCTAACTGGAATCAATATCTGATTAGTTGTTTATCACTATTATTTTTCTCTTAATTTATAATATATTCTCAATTTTTTACTTTGTTTTCATGGGCTCGAACCAACAAAGGCTGATGGTTGGGATAGGTAGTCTAGCAGATTTAGTTTTGTTTGCTAGACTAGGAATGTATCTCATTCCATGTATAGGGTGTATTAAAGTTTTTTGCTAATTCTTTTGTTATTTGTTTTTCTAGTTTTGAAATTCCTGACAAAACTGTTTTACTTTTATCTTTTATCGGGAAAGTTATTTGGATTGAGATAAATAGAAATACAACAGTTGATATTCTGTTGTCTATTCAGGAAGAGTGTTTTGTATACAGGATTCTATTAATATGAGTTCCTTTATTATTTGTTATCTTTAAAGAATTCTGATATGTATTTAACTTTGATTTCCTTAAATACTAATGGCT
Source organism: Protopterus annectens (assembly GCF_019279795.1). NCBI lineage: Eukaryota > Metazoa > Chordata > Ceratodontiformes > Protopteridae > Protopterus > Protopterus annectens. Next base: position 185,591,060 of record NC_056732.1, on the reverse strand, counting down.
TAAACAACCCATATAAGAGAGCTAATCTGCTAAGGTATCTTAAACTAAACAAGGCTCAAGCAGTTTTTCCTCACACACTTTAAAATAAATGACACATTTATGTAGGACCCTAAGGAATATACACTATTTGCTCAATCTTCTTATAAAAATAAGACCAGAGGAGTAAAAATTCTATGGAAAAAGACTTTCTTAAATCTCCAAATTATTTACAGACATGAAGATAATGATGGGCTCATGGCCTTAGTTATACTTAAGTTTAACAATAGAATTTGAACACTGGTTAATTTATACTGGTTCCCAGGTATGGGGGTTGGACTAGCTAAAAAACACTTAGACTTTATTACAACTACTTCTAAAGGTAATATTTTACTAGGAGGTGATTTCAACTGTATCACAGATATTACAGAAACTACCAATAGGAAATCTGCTAGACTATTGTCCTCAGCCAAACAGTAAAAAAAATGGACAGAAATGTTAAAATTAAAAGATACCTTAATGCTTTGGGACCAAATTCTCACACCAAGACTATAGACATGGAACCCAAACTAGAACAGATAAAATTTATATCTCACAGGATCTTTATTCTGAAATCTTGAATTTTTCAATACAACCTTGTCCCTTTTCAGATCATAATTCCCTGTTGTCAACAATACACTTGCAATTCAATCAGTTAGTTATTACTTCAAGGATTCCTTCATACATCACAAAAATTAAATACTTTAAATCTTGGATAACTTCTGAACTTCAGCTTTTCTTAGAGATTAATTATAAATCTGAAGCAAACACAAGTATGGTTTGTGATTCTCTTAAGGCCTATCTATATGGAAAAACCATTAGCTGGTACAAAAATAAAAAGAATGGAACTCAGAGTTACAGCAACTCCAAAATAAAATATTATCTCTTAAAGCTAATAAGAACTTAATTGCTACAGATAATAATAAGAAAATAGAAGAAAATAAGAAATACAATGAAATATTATCCCATAAAACTAATTTAGCTGTGGGAAAACTAAAACATTAAATTCTTATGCTACATCTCCTAAGCATCTTCATAACCTATCTATGAAAGTTAAGATACAATTAAAAATTAATAACACTGATAGTATATTTCATGAAGGGAAAAGGAAAAAAAAGTCTCGGACATAGGCAACATTCTGGAGGCTTTTAATTATCATTATGCAGAGCATCATAAGGATAAAATAAGTACAAATGAATGTGAGAAGTTAGAGAATATAGTTCCCAACATAACAAGAATTCATGAGGAACTTAAGTTAGAGCTACAAAAACCTATTTCTCAAAAGGAAATTATAGATGGGATTAAAAGAAGTAAATCTAATAAAGCACCTGGAATAGATGGCTTAATTTAATTTAATTTATAGATTATTCTCTTCATCTATAATCTCTCTCCTACATAAAACCTTTCTTGAAGTTCAAACATTAGCAAATATTCCTCCTTCTTAGAGATATTCTCTAATTTCCCCTATATTAAAATAGAATAAGGACCCTAATCATTGCAACTCATATAGACCAATTTCTTTGTTGAATAATGATTATAAACTATTTATGTCAATTATGGTCAATAGATTGAAAATATCCATATCTAAAATAATAAATTAAGACCAAACTGGTTTCATACATAACAGGTATACACAGGATAATATTAAAAGAGTATTAACACTGATAGATTACCTCAACAGAGGAAACCATGAAGCATTTATAATAGGTCTAGATATTCAAAAGGCCTTTGACTCCTTAAATTGGGGTTATTTATTTAAAGTCTTACAGTTATTTGATCCCCTCTTTTTTCTAACAATGATAAAGAAAAGCTATGAAAATAATCTAGCATATGTCAAATTAGGTCCTTTTACTTCAAAAGCAATCCAAATCACTAGAGGTACAAGACAAGCATGTCCCATGTCCCCTATCCTATTTGCTCTGGCCATAGAAATACTTGCCATTATAATAAGTAATAACCCAAAGATTTGTTTGTGTCTTTTGGCTTTTCCCGGTTAGGGGTCACCACAGCAGAACTCCGGTCCGCTAATGATTGGCAGTAGATTTTTACGTGCCGAGTTGCTGGCCCTGACGCACAACCTTCAATGAAGGTACGCCCATTCACGCATGTCTCAACACAGAAGACGTTCTAGCTGAGAATCAAACAGGACAACGTCTTACTGGGAGGCAACAACGTTACCGCAGCACCACCACCAGGGTATAAATATATATGACCAATATATATCTAAAATAATGATGTTTGCTGATGATGTCTTACTTACCTTACCTAACTCTAAGGAAGTGTTAGGTAAAGTGGATATAATAATAACAAATTTCAAAAAATCTCAGGACTCTCCTTCAACAAATCTAAATCAAAATATTTATTATTAAATAAGAAAAGAACATACAGGTTCCAGTTAATCATATTATTGGAAACCAAGTTTCAACTCTAGACTATTTAGGAATAGACCTAGGTAAGAATATAGAGGAAACCTTTCAGCTTAACTATGCTAAAGCCATAGACTTAATCAAGACATTAATAAGCAAATAGAATAATTTGTTTATAATGTTTGATGATAGGTTACAACAAATAAAAATGGTTTTGTTACCTAAAATATTATATAGAGCACAAGCCCTTATACTTCTACCATGAAAGAAAATCCTTAAAGAAATCACTTCAACTCTGATGAAATTCCTATGGTACCCCAAAAGAAACAAAGTGGCATATTCTCATGAAAATGGGAACAAGGGGGGTTAAAATTCCCAGAGATTGAAACGTATATAAAGGCATCTATAATTAAAATATTGATGAATTGGATAAATCTTAGATACTCTTCTAGTTGGAAACAGTTATACTCCATTATACTAATGAATGAAAATTATTTATCAAAAAATGCTTTGGTAACTGACAAAGATAAGATACGGTACTATTTCAGTTTAAATTTACAGTATAGTACAACAAAATGAACTAAACTAACACTAACAATATTTTTGATTTGTTTAGAAAATTCATTAATGCAAATCTAGATATAAAACTGTGGCATAGATTTTTAATACAGTTTACTATTACAAGGGATTTCCCTGATAAAACACATGGAGAGAATTTTGGTTTGTGGGAAAACAACCTATTTTGTTGGTTTCGATGTATTGAAAACCAACAAGCTTTGAACACACAAAGTATATTGTCAACCTATGGCCTATCCCCTAATGACTGGTTGGTTCTGCAGAGTGTCACAGCATACACTAAGGATCTGTATAGAATAATACATAACTCATCCTTCAAAACCATCCCAAAAATTATAAACTGGATTTCTGGAATTCTATATAACAATATCAATGTTAAGAATGAATTATCATATCTATATAACACTTTAATTGTCTAGAAGACAGCTCCTAAAGATTCTTACTGGCAATACCTAACTAAAGGGTTTCAAGTATCATTATCAATGGAAGATAAAACAAACATTTTATTTTCAGTTAAACTAACTTCTTATTCATAATTCTGGAGGATTTTTCATTGGAAATTTCTATATAGATCATTTTTGACACCTGAGAAACTCTCCAAAATGAACCATTCAAACAGCAAGTTATGCTGGAGATATCATCTGTCCACTAATGCTGACTGGTCTCATATTTTTATGACTGTACTAATATTAAACTATATTGGAATGAGATTAACAAATTTCTTCAAGCTATCTATACTGATATATTTGTTTTGACAAAGTCTTTCATTTTGTTGGATGTCATTAATAGTAATAATATGAAGAAAGATGACCTGTATTTGTTGTGGACAATGTTAGCAATAACCAGAAAATGTATAACTAGAAGATGGAACTCTAATGTAGCACCCACAATGGAGGAATTCCTACAATAAGAAATGCATACTAATGGAGAAAAGAACTAAAGAGTTAAGAACATTTCCTAAGCCATTGGTTAATAGTCCATGCAGGAAAGTTTTTAATTTGATTGATACCCTACAGATGGAACCAAACTCTTCCTAACATAGTTTATATATTAACTTATTATTGAACTACAGATGTTTTTATCTGAATCCTTTTTGCCTGGCTGAATGTGAATACTGTAAATAGTTATTGAATGTTATGAATGTATTAAATTATTGTAAAAACCACAATGACTAGCAAACCTTGGAATAAAAGCTCCGTAGTAAAAACTCCAAAAGCAAACGTATAATGAATCAAAATTAAAATACGGAGCTACGGAGCAACCAGGGCTAAAAAATATAAAATAATAACGAGGTTAAAAAACTTGCATCAATAGCAGCAGCATATAAAAAGTCCATAAATCCAACGTCAAACGTCTGTATAAAATACAGGTTTATTCAACAATGGTAAGCGCTTTCACTTAGGAGTTTCATCAGACCAAAGATATATACAAGATGAAAGAGCACATATATAAGAAGCTAGGTAATCAATGCTAATTAGTCAATTAAAATTCATTAAAGCTGTATACCCAAAACAAGTCTACAGTTACAGATCTATGTGTAAAAAATATATATATAAAAGTATATATGAAACATTGGCTCAATCCCCATAATCGAGGTGAAAACACCTTAATAGATGCCCTCTGTGGGCGTTTTATGTGGGAAAATGTAATAGGGTATTACGCGAAAGAATGAGGGAACATATGTACAATATAAAAAAGAATTCCGCTAATAACGCCCTGTCAAAACATGTCACTGAACAAGGAGTACATCACACTTTTAAATTTAGGGTTATGGAGGTAATTAAACCCAGTATTAGGGGGCGAGATGTTAGAACATACACTGAATATAGGGAAACATGTTGGATTATTATTTTAAGAGCGGACAGGGGTAAGGACTTAAATGAGAGGGCATTTATTAAGCCTGTCTTAAAGAGGAGGAGGCTGTGTAAATAAATTGGTCACTGTTTTTGAAATTTTATGCAGTCAAAATGTTATGTATATATTTTATTTTTAAGATTTATGTGTTTTCACCTCGATTATCATCAGTCAAATGATTTGGATTGTCAAATTTAATGTGTTTTGAATTTGCTAAATTGTAACATACCTCTCAGCTGTCCCAGATTCCTGGGAACATCCATAACTTTACCCCAATGCTTGCTCAGATCATCATAAAATGTGTATTTTATGGCAAAACCAAATGAACTACAATCATAAAGTAATATCAAATATTAGAGATACAAATCCCTTACTCTTGAAAAAATGCATCTTTTGACATATAATTTTGTTCTAGCAGTATTCTGATGAGTATCAGTAAGTATAAACATAAACTATCCCTTATTGGAGCCTTTGTCTCTGATAATTCTTGGGTGATTTCTGAGGTGAAAAGTGAGAGCTCTGTACTAATGTGTTTACAAATTTTTTTCTTATCTTGAAAAGAAATTAAAATTAAATTCCAGCCACCCACATGTATAAGAGTGAGATTTGGAATACCTCGAAAAATATGTACTATATTCAGTTAGAAAGTACCTTTCTTCAACAAAAGAATGCATTTTGACCTTAGAAGTGATATAATGACTATTAAAGATTCAAAGCAGTGCCGACGGATTATTAGAAAGCAGCAGTGTCAATCTCAGTCAGTAACAACCAAGTCATAGGTTGCACAGTGGATTGTTCAAAAACAGCAATGTCCATTCTAGTCAGTACAACCAAACCACAGGCTGCATGATGGATCGTTAGAAAATAGCAATGTCCATTATAGTCAATGTGATGGGCCCTTCTCTGGCCAGAAATCAAGCAGACTCAATCCTCACCACTGACTCTAGTGAGGGATGGTCATTAAAAGCAAACATGGATTCACACATTATTTTTAGATGCAGTTTCTCTGCACCAAGCAAAATTTCCCTTAAGAGCACATATGGAGCATGCTCTTGATCTGGAACTTGGCTCTCCTTCTCTTTCCAGACCCACACAAAACTCCACACTGACAACTTTGGAGCTCTGTGTCCCTGTTCCTAGTAGTTCACACACATAACTGGATATTTGAGTTTCACACACACACAAACACACATGGGAAAAGCTAACACAGATTTACTAGCTGTCCCCCTTTCTGCCCAGACTCTGAGGTAATCACTCTGCCACCAGTCAGCTACCCTAAGGCTCTTACAAAGGGTACCAATTATACTGTGTAAAATGAATACTAATACAAATGGTAGGGTGTGACCAAAGCAGCAAAACTTTTAAGAGCAGCCACAGTGTCACTAAAACAAGCATAAGAACTCTCAAGATGTTAAAAGTATTATCTAAAGGACCAGCCACAATGAAAGGTATTAAAATATTTAATGATAAAGAATAAAACAGAAAACAGGAGCATACTGAATAAAATACCACAGAGATATAAAAAATTCAGCCACAGAGATATAAAAACATAACACAGTTGGATAGTTTCTCACATATGCAGAAAACAATACTAAACTATTCTCACTAAATGTCCCTGACTAACTCAAGTATTACTGTTCAGTAACTACTTACGAAAGTAAGGCAAACTGATGCATACTGAGTGCCTTACCACAGCAAAAGCTTGTCTTTGTCTGTATGGATATGTAAGCTATATATCCTGTCAGAAATCTTTCCTGTCAGATTTTAAAGTGCTGCTTAGAGGGTTCCAAAGAAAACAGATGCTGGTTAGAGGATGTGATCACCTCTCACCATCTGACTTGTACAATACACACGCAGAGCCTTGCTAAGATCTGTGGCAACATCTAAAAGCTATAAAACACAATTTCAAACTTTCTACCCTTCCAGGATTTGCTGATAAACATACACATGTGATCAGTTATAACAATACAACTTAATATACATGCATACATTCTTTCTGTCCAGCAGGACGTACTGTTGATGCATTTTTAATGCAAGCAACTTTACAAATGTATTTTTAACTCAAGCAGCTTTTTAAATCAGTGTGCTAGTCAAATAACATAAAATTATTTACAAAACTCCAGCTAGCTATGCTGGCATATGTACATATGTACTGCCTTATGCTCCCTGGCACAGATGGCACTACCTCATAACATCACAATCAGTGACAACCAAACCATTGGATGCATGATGGATTGTTAGAAATCAGAAATGTGCACTACAGTCTGTGACAACCAAGTCATAGGTTGCATGATAATCATTAGAAAACAGCAATGTCCATCCCAGTCAGTGATAGCCAAACCATAGGTTGCATGATGGATTGCTAGAAAACAGCAATGTCCATCACAGTCAGTAACAACCAAACTACAGGATGCATAATGGATTGTTAGAAAATAGCAGTGTCCATCCTAGTCAGTACAACAAACCACTGGTTGCATGATGGATTCTTAGAAAACAGCAATGTCCACCACATTCAATAACAACCAAACCATAGGTTTCACAATGGATTGTTAGAAAACAGCAAGTTCCACTACAGTCAGTGACAACCAAGCCATAGATTGCATGATGGATTGTTAGAAAACAGCAATGTCCATCCTAGTCAGTACACCCAAATTACTGGTTGCATGATAGATTCTTAGAAAACAGCAATGTCCACCACATTCAGTGACAACCAAACCATAGCTTGCATGATGGATTGTTGGAAAACAACAGTGTCTATCACAGTCAGTGACAACCAAACCATAGGTTGCATAATGGATTGTTAGAAAACAGCAATGTCCACCACAGTCAGTGACAACAAAACCATAGGTTGCATGAAATATTTTTTTTAGTGAAGCCTGAAAGTTGTACAAAAAATCCCACTGTCAGTGATAATGATGGTTGCCTATTTTTTCCACTGAGTATAACTATGGCATTGACATATATATATATATATATATATACACACACACACACACACACACACACACACACACACATTTAAAGGGATAAGGGATGCCCCAACTTTGAAGTGCAGAGGGAACTTGACCACTGGCAAAATATGTATTTTGACATTTACTGAAAGTATCTGGCAGTGATTTACTCATGTGGTATTATCATGTGCTAAAATTTCCTTTGATGAGTCAACCTGAAGTCATTTCTTAATAATAGTTATTGTATTTTATTGATATCTCTGCCTGTATGTATGATTTTAATGTGCAAGGTTTTAATAAAACTCAAGTTATTTCTAGTTCAGTGATGTTTCTTTGGCCATATGTATATGAACAGTTGATTTAAGAAATGTGCATAATAAGTCTTGTTATTGTTTTCTGGTAATATTTTGACATTTACTGAGAATAAAAATAACTCTCATGCCATTATTCCTAAGCTAAAATTATCCCAATATGCATTTGACATCTCTGCTGTAATTTTATTATTGAAGGTATCCTGAAAGATCCTTATAAGAATTCAGATATTAAAACAAAGGTGAATATAAAATCATATTCTGAAAAAGCAATAAAATAAATAGTTTTCCAAATATTAGCTATAAGCAACATATCTACCAGAAAGAAAATAAATGATACAAATAGGAAAATCAGTAACTGCACTTAACCTCATGCTGCTGAATAGATAAACATCAGTGTAGTTTAACAATGACTGAAGTACTTTATGCTTGTATTAACACTAAATGCATAACTAAACTAATACAGCATCCTTCTAAAGCTTTAAGCTTAGATAATGTGAGCCAGACAACTCTGAAAAATGCATTTTCCATTAAGTACGTATTGCAAATCTTGCTGTTATACATTATAAGCATTTGTACATTGTATTAAGCCTCCAACCCTGTATCCCCTGACATGAGGGGGCTGCATACCTCACAGTACTGCTACTTATAACCATTAAGTACAAGATCTCTGCACCTCAGAGAAAATGGACTTGCCTCTGAGATATAGCAATTTTAAATGCAGTTTACAGTTCCTCAATCTCACTTTAATTTTCAATATTTCAAGGTGTGTACATACTCTTTCCAGAGTTACAAAAGCAGCACTTCTATATACATGTGTGTATATATATATATATATATATATATATATATATATATAAAAAACATAATAATACCCCAAGATAAACAGGTGGTCTTAAAGGCATTGCCATAAATAATAAAACCTCCAACTTAACCTTATAGTGTACAATAATTTCTACTATACTATAAATATATATTATTCAACATAAAATTCATATTATGTTAGTGAAAATGCACAAAAAGAAATACTCAGTTCAAAGAAGGACTTACATATCTAATTAACCCAGTAATATAGACAGAAAACTTTAAGATTACATTTTGTGAAACTAAGATTACAGAAAAGCATTTTGAAACCATCCATTTTAGACAGCATCTGCAAATGCATTTCATTGCCCAGCGATTTAATTTGAGCTGTAGCCAGACTACATAGATCTAATACAATGTAGAGCAAACAGAAAACAATGTGAATGGCTGACATTAAGAATTAAGATAAGCACAAGTCACTTGGACATAATAAATAAAGCTTGTTGAAAACCAGGTGAGCAATATGTACTACTACTACTAATAATATATCAGGCCAATGATTGAGTACAATGCCCCATTTGGGATGTATCTCACCCGATACCTGCAGCAGTTGGAAAGATCCCAAAAGTTCCTCACCAAGAGGATAAAGGGTCTTAAACATATGTCATATGCTGCCCAACTGAAAAAACTCCAGCTCTATTCATACCACCTACTCAGAGGTGATCTGTGCCTGACGTACAAGGCCATGTCCAATCCTGAATTAATGGACATGCTCCACCTCAAAAAATCCAAATCCATCAGAGCCACGAGAACAAGTGACTTAAACCTCAACACAGAAATAAATAGAACGTGCTGGAGGGACAGTTTCATAACCCAGAGGCTCCCTACACTCTGGAACAGAATCCCAGTCCATGTTAGGCAGAGCCCCTCACTGACTCTATTCAAGAGAAATCTCAACGAGTGGATGGGAGATCGGTCATCTCTTTGTCACTACTAGACAGAGGCATAGTAAACTAAACCCTAAAAGGGTGTAGTATTCTCATCCTAAGGGGTGGTGTAAGCCACATACACTCTGGCTAGGCTTATAAATGCCCTAGGGCAGATAGCCTAGTACGAACCTATGAACCTATGAACCTATGAACAAAACAATGCAGGCACATGTCTGGCGACAGAACATTTTCATATCATTTATGTTAAATTCACTGAAAAAAATAGCATTTATCTTAAACAGCTATTCAGTCTTCTATATGATGCAGTCTGTTAATGCCAAGAAGACTTAAACCTGGGCATCCCTAAAGATGAAGTCTATCTTTCTTGTAAGCTTTTCACATTAATGATTCTATGCCTAGGGAAGGGTGTGATATGTGTCCAAGCATCAGATGATATTTCATTTTTAACTCCTAAAAGCCAACAGACCTGTTTTCAGACTTTTCTTGCATTATGAAATTCAATGAAAAGGCTTTAGTGCTTTTAACGTGAAAATGAATGATAATGTTAGTAAACAACAGTATATAAGGGCTCAATTTCTTCTTTTCTTGTAAAATATCCAGCAGTAAATCCTGATCAGTTCAGACCTTTATCCCTGAAATATGAGCATTTTGTGCTTTAAAACAATCTGAAGAAAATTAACTTAATCCCTGTCACTGAATATGTTTAGTACAGATGATCAGGGGGTTGCAGCAGTAGGAGTTTAGGTTACCAGCTATGATGAATCCATTCAGAATTCTGTTTTTCATTAAAGTAGGCAAATGTTCAGTACAATAAGAGAAGCTATTATTCATGGGCATAGAACAAGCAGGTTCTGTTTTTTATGGCAAACTAAGTAACACAAGCCTAAAGTACCTAGATCTGCCTTTTAAGTTTAAAAGAGGTTTGCTATTTTAATTAATTCATTAATTTTCTTATTTATTTAGTTATTCTGAGATAATTCTGTACAGTAGCTTCTGACTTTGGACATTCTTTGATCTATGAGGCTCACACTTTCAGCTCATCTGTAGGGAAGTTCCACTACATGAGTTCGTTTGTAATTTCTTCATACCTCACAAACAATGTCAGTATATATTGCATAAATTTGGATCTGATATTGTTCTAAATGACTATAAACAAATGAGTGTGTTGTTCAGATGATTCCAGTAAATATGAATTCTTTACCACATGTAAAGGATAATTCTTTTTTTATTCTCCTGAATCTTTTTTAAAAACTGGAAAGCAACGCCTTTGCCAGGCTTTCCATACGATCAGGGGTGAATTAGAACACTCAGTATCTTATTAGTTTCCATGAAGCTTGGTAATTGTAATCACAAGTAAAACTATTCTGACGTATATATGATAGTCAAAGCATTCGTAAAAAACAGACACACTACAACTTTTGCTCAGTTTTTGGCCAAGTCCCTTCATTGGTTATTGACCTTGTGCCTCAGAAACAGCCACTTATAGGTTCACAGGTGTGCACTAGGCTAATGGCCCCAGAGCCTTTACAAGCCGAGCCCATAGGATTACCCTGGCATCGTGCCACCCGGCCTTAGTTCTCAGTGCCTCTGTTGAGCAGAGCTACTGGAGTGATCCCCGGGGTGAGTTTTCTCTTTCCCATCCACTCATCAAGATTTCTGTTGAAGAGGGCCAGTGAGGTGCTCTGTTTGACATGTATGGGAAATCGATTCCATAGCATGGGCTGTCTCTGGGTTATGAACCTGTCACTCCAGCACGTTCTGTTGATTAAGCTAATGAGGTTGAGGTCTCTGGAGTGTGTGGGTGGGGAGGGATTGGGATTTCTTTAGATGCTGCATTTCTAACAGAGCTGGGTCAGACATGGCTTTGTAAGTCAAGCAGAGATCATCTCTATGTAGGCGATATGAGACAGAGAATAGTTGGAGTTTTTTGAGTCTGTCCATATAGGACAAGTGTTTAAGGCCTAGGATCCTATTTGTGAGGTACATTTGCAGCCTTTCCAGTTGTTGCAGATGTCTAGTGAGGTACATGCCAAATGGGGCATTTTACTCGATGACTGGCCTAATGAGGGAAGAGTAGAGGGAGACAATGACCTCTTTTTTCCTGGATGCAAAACCCTTAGTAATGAGATGTGCCACACAGAAGGACTTTCTGACAACAGTGGCAATGTGGTAGTCAAAAGAGAGGTTGCTGTCAACCTGTCTTCCCAGATCTCTTGTAACACCTTCTGTGTTCAGTGGACTACCATCAATGTGGTAATTCATGGGAACCAGGTTTTTCCCAAAGGGGATGACGACACATTTTTGGCATTGAGCTTAAGGCCATGGTTCTGACACCAGTCATTGGTCTCAGTGAGACCTTTCTGTAGGATGTCAACATCACTTGGGGAGTTAATTATGGCTCACAACTTGTAATCGTCTGTGAACTTTGTCAGCCAGAGTCCCTTCATGTTGGCCTGAACTTCAGAGAAGTAGATACCAAACAGGAGAGGACCCAGGACCAAACCCTGTGGGACTCCACTCATGACTGGTCAGCAGTCTGACTTGGAGTCAACTACTTTCACATTGTGGGTTCTATTTGTGAGCCAGTTTGCAACCCACCTAGTGATATAGGGGTTGTTGCCTAACTTAGTGAGTTTTTCTATGATTCTTGAGTGGGGAATGGTATCAAAGTCCTTGATCAGATCAAGGTAGGCTGTATGAACCACCTTGTCTTTATCCATAGCTCTGGTGACTGACTCAAAGAAGTCGACCAAGTTGAGCAGGCATGACCTACCCTTCACAAAGCCAAACTGTGTGGGATCCAGAGTTTGGAGAGTCCCTCTATTCTTGTTTATTAGGTCCATGATGATGCATTCCATAGCTTTGCATATCAGACTCGTCTGGCTAATGGGGCAATAGTTCCCAGGGTCTGTAGTTGCTCCTCCTTTGTGGACAGGGATGACTGTAGCAGTGCGCCATTCAGCAGGGACAAAGCCTGAGGTGAGGCTTTGATTGAACAGGGCACACAGATGAGGTGCCAGTTCAGTCTGTAGTTCATGTAGAACACAGCCAGGGATGTTGTTAGGTCCCATAGAAGCTGTATTCTTGGCCTTGGATAGTGCTGTTTTAACCTGTGCAGCAGTAATACTATTCATTGAATTATTCCCTGGTGTGGAAGCCCTAAAGTCCTTTCATTCTCTGAGGCAAGACTTATTGTATTTCCATTTAAAATAAAAAAAAAAAACATTTCTTTTGGCAAGTCCACACAGTTGGACATCAGCTGTTCCCAGAAGCATTTGTTCATTCACTAGATCTATGGAACCTGACAAGCCACTCTGGATCTCTGAATCACTCAAGGACAGTGAGAAGACTGAGACATCATGGATCAGCAACATATTGATGCCAAGGAAGGATTTTTTATTATGCCCTACTTTTCGCACACCTTTTATATGTACCTGTAATGTTTAGGAATGGACATGTAGTGAGGTATGCTGGCTTATCATCCTGAGTCTCCAGTGACTCAGTCACTGCATTTGCCACCACTAAGGGAAGCGCCTGTTATATGTCTTCAGTCTCCACCAAAAATCAACCATGATGTACCAATGAGTGCACACGCTCTCTGCTGAAGATGGTAATGCCCTTCATTCCCTGCCAGTGCTTCTGAAGCACGAGCTGTTAATCAAACCTGTGTCTCCTGGGCCATAGCTACACTATATCCTTCTACACAATGGAACTGGTTAAAGGAAACAAGTGGGACCTATCATCTACTCATTAAGTGATCAGATGTTTTGCATAAGCCCTACCATCACACTACGCATGCTAGAAGCATCCAAGGGTTTAGTGAAACAACTGGTCTACCCATTGTATATGTATGCCTCTGCATGACATAATCAGTGGTCTTGCCTTCCTTTCAGACAGCACACCCTATGCGATCTTCATTCTTCCCCAAAAATTCAACAATGCAGAGTATTGTCAGGCACATACTTGCCATCCCTCTGTTCACATAGAGGTGAGTAGGATAACCCTCATCATTTGTCTCCTTCCACATTTCGGTTCTGATAGGTGTTAGACCTACTAAATGAACTTAGTCATCTGATCACAGTTTATTCTTTATTACTCTACAGCAGTGGAGTCAGTTAAACTGTATTAGAACAGAACTTACCCTTAAGACACACTCAGTTTTACTGCCTTGGAAACCTTTGTATAACCGATCTACTCCATTGTAACAGCTGGACTAAGCAGCTGAATCATAGCTTTTCATTATAATACACAGCTTGAACCCTATCTAAGTGGCACAGGGCAAAATACGCATGCCTTCAGCTTGCATAGCTCTCTCTTGCATGCCAGACACACATTCCTGGAATAGGAGTTAAGAAAAAAAAAAGCTTTTTCTTTATTTGATTTTTTTGAGATATTATCATCTAAATACCCTGATGAGGTCTCTTATAATGGATCTGGTTAAGTGGTATTCACATATGTCATCAGTGAGGAATTAGTCTGGGGAGTGAAAGATAAATGCTATATCTTTTTTATTTTAGTTAATAAAGATCTTATCACTTAATTAAACCAAGTAGAGACCAGAATAGTTTCACATGAGATAGCAGGACCTAAAATAATACTTTGAATACTTAACATTTCTCCATTGCACAACATTTTTTTCTTAAAGAAATAGCATAAATGTCTTTTTGAGGGATAATTGACCACCATGGATAGTGTCAAACATAAATGTAAATTAGGGGGACTCAATGCTTAGCTGAAACTGCTCTCTGTTAATGCAATGAACTGACCACCCTATATAGGCAACCAATTATACTGCTTCAGTTTTTTTTTTTTTTTTTAATTTATGATTGCAATTCTTTCTCTTGTTTTAGTTCCTGATGTGCCTCGAGCAGATCATCAACTGCCCAGTTCTGCTGCTATGCTCTTAACGTAATGACCCCTGGTATCATATCCCAGAGAGTGACTCATCTTGGCTGTGGAGAGGTTTGGGAGGGGAACTGGATATATAGAGCAGTACTATTGGCCAGCAGCATCATATATGCCATACTACAGAATATGGCTTTTCCCAGACCCTACCCCCAAATGTGAAGTAGTGAGGGATGTCCTGTAAAGCTGTTTCCACCCTGGATCTTAATACAGCCCCACTTCCTTGACCATCTAACATACTCAAAATTGGCAATCACTCCAAGTCCCAACCTCCATTTGTATGTATCATGTGACCTGTTTTTTACACCATGTTCACCCCCCTCCCCCCAAGATAGGCATCCCCATTCATCCTGCCACTTGTACGGGTTGCTAATTGAACCTGGGCCATCTGCTTTATAGTCAGAGCTTCATTACTCTATGCCACCAGAAAAGCTTCACTTCATTTTCTGCTACATTTAAAGTGGTGGCTCTAGTCAATGCTTCCATGATTTATTATTGCTGTTTCTGCTTGGTGTTAAAATTATTCACTTATTGTTCCACACAGTGGGCAATTGCTTTACCTTGGGTCTTCTTAACATTTTCGGATTTGTTAAAACTAAAATGGCTTCTATTAATATATTGTATTGATTAACCTATATAAACAATTTTTGACTTGTTATTATGTAAATTTATACAATTTAAACATCACAAGACTGTGTCTGAGGTCAGTAAGGTCAGGTGTTATTGAATACATAAACAGAAAAGGTTAATGTCTTTTCTAAAAAGTTTATACAGAAGATCTTAAAATGATTCACTGATGATCTCCAATATTTGATCTGTGATGTGTTGCATTTGTGCATGTCACTGCAGTTCATGATAAAATACTTAGTGTTTGATTGCTTTTCAAACTAGTTGAAGAAATTATAATCAGCCATAGCTAAAGAAGTATAGTTGTCAGGCTTGCTGGTAACCTTTAACATCTAGTAAGAGTGTGGGAATGGGACAAAAACTACAGCCTTTTATATTTAACCATACCCTGCTATTTACCAGATTTGTATTACAGGGAGATTTACGTGCAGCATGATTTTTTAGTATCTCACAGGTAGCCCAGTAACTTAAAAACAGAACACTTTCAGTGCTTAGAGAGGCATTCTAAGAACTAGTAAAGTACAGTGATTCACAACACAAATTGCACTATCCAAATGAAAAAATATAATTTATTATGTCAAAACTGTACCATGTTAAGGGGTCAAAAAATACATTCTGGAAACTGCAAGATGAGACTGAAAAATAAAACCACATCAGGATAGCAATCCCAGTGATGTCTATTTTGGGGTATGCATAAGAAACTAAACTATAATAGATCCACAAAATATATCAACATATGTTGGAAAAATTGCCATTTTCTGGTTTTTGGACAGCATTTTCCTTTAATGATATTTTATAAGTGAGCCTTAAATAATCCATTATGAGTTGAGTGTATTGAATTATAGTTCAGAGTCTGGTGGATAGGACCTTCAGAAGATCATCTAACTCAAACTAAAAATCATGGGGTTAATGATAGATAGCACCACAAATATCAAAGTGCAGTTTTAAAGCATTGAGGTCTTTAAAAAAGTTCTGCAAACCTCAGTAAAGTGGCATATGGGACTGATGTTAGAGACCTTACCAAAATCAAGGGTAAATGGGGTTATTGGAGAGTCAGGTCTAGTAAGATACTATAACTGCTAACCAGAATCAAGTTTTGTCATTCGGTCATCTTAATATAAACTGCAGTAAGTGACTGTAAGCAATCTTTAGAACTCAAAGTGGGGATATGTTCAATTCAGCTCACATTAATAAGAAATGAGATATTTGTAAAATTGAGACAATTACTAAATTTGGGCACTCTTATTTCTAAAAACGTGTTGATCTTTACCATTCACACTTTGAAAATGATATCTTGTATAAATTTCCAGTCTGTTTCCTACCTGTAATGTTGGACACTTTGGAAGAACTGTTGCGTTTATAGAACTACAACGACTATTTCATCTTCCACTGCCTAATTTTACAAGACTAGTTTTCAGTTGACTGCATTCCAGTCAAGAACATTCCCACAATTGTCTAAAGATGATTAATATAGGTTCAACAAGGTCATCAATTATCCCCCATCAAAATAGTTTTCTGCAGACAGTAACAAGTCCCAGTGCCTTTTTCTTGATTTAGTCATTTAAAGATATTGGAACCACGCAGTTAGTTCCTCCATCTCTACTGTAAGCAACTCAGAGGATAATGGATGCTCCATAGTCTGTGTCTGCTGCACCTGTATATACTTCTTTTCCCAGAGACTCATCCTTTGACTAAAAACTATTCTTTAGTAATGAGCTTTCAACCACTTGCACATTTCTCCAAAGTCCCTGCCTGGAAACATATACTACCATTCTAAAGAATCATTTATTTTTAACATCAAAAAGAATATTTCCAGTCATTTCTCCTGCCTGCTCATATGTTTGTGTAAAGAAGGCCAAAGCTGACCAGTTATTTATCACTTGAAACCCATTTGCAAAGCCATTTGATCTAAATTAATTATATTTTAAAGCACTTTATTCAGTCTTTTTAGCAATAATTTGGCAAGAACTTTAGTATCTACTCTGATAAGGGGACTAGTCTAAAATTCCCAAGATACAATGGGTCTCCTTTAAATTTTGGAAATGTTAGACACAGATGAGTGAATTTATGAGTTTCTTCACATTGTCGAACAAAAGGTTTCCACTATTACAGTATTATCATACCAGACATCTGCTGGCAAACCATCATCTTTACGTACCCATTAGATTTCAGAGAACAGATAACCATTTGTACTTCTGTAGCTTTATTACTTCTTATAAGCACTGCTGAGATTGACAGTCTACAGAGAGACACATTTACGGTGGGATAACTGTTTTTTGCTTGTATATATCTTTGAATAAAATTTCCCACTTTCCTCCCTAATTTCATAATTCCGGGTTATAACCAAACCATTCATACCTATCATTTGTAGAATATATTTTTAAATGTCTTTCCATAAATATCTAAGTAATATACTTTGAATTACTTTCATCATAACTCTTACTTGAGACACTTTTACTAGTTTATTTCAGCTTTAACTCTTTCAGGCAAAAACAGTACTGTTAACTTGGGATTCAGATGCACTACAGCTGGCACTGTGTTGTGCCCAGTCTCCCTGTGTTTAATGTGCAAGAGCATTGAGCCCCGGTATTAACAAGTAGTTCAGCCAGGCAAGCATGTGTGAAAAGCAGCTCAGTAAATATTCCAGCTGCAGCCACACCACGGACTGCATAAAAACTGTGAAGAAGCATGCTGCAGCCACATGGGCATGGGGTAGTAGTAAGGTGCAGCCACACAGGCACGAGGTAGTAATAAGCTGCAGCCACATAGGAATATGGTAGTAGTAAGGTGCAGCCACAGGGAATAGAGGCAGTAGTAAGATGCAGCCTCAGAGGCATAGGGGCAGTAGTAAGGTGCAGCCACATGGGCATAGGGTAGTAGTAAGGTGCAGCCACAGGAGCATAGGGTAGTAGTAAGGTGCAGTTATAGGGGCATAGGGTAGTAGTAAGGTGCAGCCACAGGGGTCTAGGGTAGTAGCAAGGTACAGCACAGTGGCATAGGGACAGTAGAAAGGTGCAGCCACAGGGGCATACAAGCAGCAGTAAGTCTTGTCTGTTGAGCAGGAGCCTTTATGGCTCTTAGTGCGATCACACATGCACTTTTACAATTAGAGAAAGGAGCTATGTGAAACCTCACAGAGTTCTGATACATGTTCTGATCTATGTTATGTCTCAGTGATTCACACATGCAGAGAAGATAACTTCTGGAAGGCGGTAATAGAATTAATATGAAGCTTGAAGGGTAGAAGTAGTAGTAGGGCCCCACAAACAAACATATAACATAAACAAGACTGTGAAGAGAAGTGGGGATGCAATCAAGGATTTGGAAGACAACAGACAAGGGGACATTAGACAGACAGATATAAAAGTTAACTATAGATAAAACAACAAGTCATGGGTAGGGCAGAGAAAAGTACAAATATATCAACCTAATGTTGACACAACATCAACAGTCTCTGACCACTTTACCTGTACTGTAATGCAAATGTCAACAGCCATCTTACTGAACAATGATGTACCTATATGCAACCTCTACAGTACTTGAATCCAATGCCTTCCTTAACTGTGGTGTGCAAACTACTTTATTTATATTCTGGGATACAGCTGTACTGAGATAAAAGGTTGCAGGGAAACACACAGCAGCTGAATGTCACACACTTAAGAATGAAAAAGTAAGAGAGTCAACAATAACTCCTCAGGACACAATTTTTGTGGTCTAATCTATCATCCACTGGTATAGCTGGCAAAGTTCATAGGTAAATACTAGGCTAGCAGAATGCAGACTCTTACAAGCCTAGCCAACAACCAGAAATCAGTATCAAATTTTGTACCCTTTATCTGTGAGGTAAAAACCACAACTATTATACCAACCCCTACCCTATGAACCTATAAGGATAAATCCCATACATCCCATACCCAGGTCCTATCTACTCTCCCTCAACCCTCCATTAAATCCAAAATATATTTAACCTACCGTGCAAAGAAAGTGACTTGCTATTTCTGAACATAAATCTCAAAAGTATTGTTAACAAGAATCATCGACTTTATGCCTCCCTCTCCCTGTATTCCACAGATACAGCCATTTTAACTGAGACTTGGCTGAAGCCACGTATTACAGATAATGAAATTGCCCACCCCCATGATAATATATAATATAATATGGGCAGATAGAAAGGTAAAAAGGGGAGGAGGTCTAGCCATTCTAACCAAAAATAATCTCAGTCTACAACAATTAAATATCCAAATAACTACATCCAGTGATGCCAAAATACTATTGACCAAACTACAAATTAACCCTAACAAGTATATTGCCATTGTAGCCATATATATTCCACCTGGCAAAAATGTATCCACTATTGAACAGATACTCTAGTGTATTTCAAATGACATTAGTCATGAAACCATCATCAAGGGTGACTTCAATTAAGACTGGTCAACCAATAACTCACAAAATCCCAGCAACTACATCGACCTCTATAACATTACACAAATCATCCAAAGTCCTACCAGAATGTATAAAACCATGTAGAGGCATTATATTCTAGACTGGTCACTAACAAACAAACCCTCCCTCTGTCAAAAAGCTGGCTATCTACCAGACAGACTCAGCAACTACTTACCTTCCTATTTAGACAAAATGTCAACTCTATTAAAAATATTATCATTCTTCAAATCTGAAACAAGAAAAAATTTAATCCCAAAGAACTAATAAGCACTCTAAAAAATACAATTGGACACCAGTCAAGGCTTTGCCCCTAGATACTGCTGTAGAACAGTGTAACAGTACTTTCCTTAAAATACTTAATAGCATGCCCCACACCCAAGAACAGTCCGAGCAAAAGCTAATTATAGTCCATGGCTGACTAAAGAAACAAAAATCCTTCTAAAACTAAGAAACAAGGCATGGGCCTTATGGTAAACCAACAAAACTCAACAGAACTGTTTAACATACCAACAAATTAGGAATAAAGACAAACACCAAATCAAACTAGACAAACAAAATTATTGCACTAATATTCAACAAAAACATCAATAAAACCCAGAAAAATTTTGGAGCACAATCAAACAAATTCTCTACCCTGAGCATACCACAACTCCCTCTAACAAACAGTTCAGAGACCATAGCTGAAAACTTCAATAAATACTTTACCGAAAGTATTCTATCCCTAACCAAAAACAACCAATGCTCTCAAGAGTTCCTACCCAAGCCATCTAATAATAATAACGCTTTCTCATTCCAACCCATCTCTACCAAAACCATAGAAAAACTTATAAAAAAATAAAGCCTGCCACTACCGCTACTTATAACCTGTCAACTGAATTTCTAAAAATAGCTGAATGAATATCCTACCCCAGTCAATACTGATTAACCAGTCTTTTGCAGAACAATATGTCTCATCAATCTGGAAAATATCACACATAATCCCACAACGCAACAGCAGACAGTCCACTGAACTTATAGACTTAATGCCATCCTACCCCTCTATCAAAACTTTTAGAAAGATGCATTCATTCTCAACTTCTCCATTAACTTACAAACAATAACCAATTAGCCAAATCCAAGCATGGTTTCAGACCCTATCATAGCACCACTACTGCACATCTCAGCGTTACCAACACCATAAACCATTACAGAAGTGAAGGAAAAATAGTTTCAGCAGTATTTCTCAATATGTCCAAAGCCTTTGACACAGTCTTCCAGTGCAAGTTATTGACTGTGCTCACTAACCTTAACCTTAGCCTTTCTACTTTCACCTGCTTGCAAAGTTATCTAACAAACCGTCAGCAAGCAGTAAGGTGCTACAAGACCTTTTCTCTCTACACCCAGTCACAGTTGGTTTCCCACAAGGCTCCATACTTGGCCCCCTTCATTTCAGCATCTTTACTAATGACCTAGTACTGTCTGCCCACTAGCTTCAACCATTCACTATGCTAACGACTCCACACTTATATGTGCAGCATCTACCACCCAACTGCAACACATAACTCAAAAATCCTTCATTGAAATTGAATCATTGTGGCAAACTCACAGCTCATATCTAATCCCAACAAAACCAAACTCATGATCTTTCATCCTACGAGAACCACAGACCCCCCCCACCCATATTCTACACCACTTCTATAATAACCCCAGAACCAAAAACAAAACTACTAGGAGTTCTAATAGACAAGAAACTCAGATTTGATTTACATATATCACAAACAGTTAAGAAAGTGCATAAAAGAATGGGGACTCTAATACAGAAATAAATCATTTCCAACAGACAGTTGTAGACTAGCCATAGCCAGAACAGATTTCATATCAGCTCTCCTCTATGCCTCTCCCATTCTTACCAACCTGAAAAAGGCAGATCTAGACAAACTAGAAACATGCTTCACAGAGGACATACCACTGCCTTCCCCTAAAAACTATCCTGGCTAAAACTCCCACATCTCCTGACTTATAACCAGTTAGCCACGGCTCATAAACTACTCAACCACCCAGATAAAATCCCTGCTTTCCTAAATACACTTCAACCATATTCCATCAAATGTATGCTTTGATCAACAAATAAATCATTATTACAAATTACCAAATCTACCAGCACTGCTGGGGACTCTCTATATTCAAGCCATGTGCCAAAAATCTGGAATACATTTCCTTTCGCTATTAGAACCACTAGCAACTTAACCCAATTTAAAAAAACATCTCAAACATTATTTATCAGACTCCTGGCTATCCTCATGTAATACTCCAGGCTAGCAATGATCTTGTTCTCATTCTCAAAATAACTGGCATACATATATTACCACCCTTCCACACATCTAGTGCCTATCTCTTCTTTATTTCTAAATAACGATTTCACATCAAAGCTCCTCTCTTCCTTTACTTTGGTCATGCAGTCTCATTTTCTCTTCTCTGTTCTACCTGCTCACCTCTACTTTACCTCAACTCTATTCTAACTTAACTAAACATAAAATGATTGTAATGTCATTCCTGCCTTTAATTGTAAATAGGCATTTATAGCTAATAGTTAACATTCTACTGTAATGTATATCATGTGTAACAATAACTTCCTCTGAACAACTCCATACAAAACTCAGCCAATTTATATCCAATTGTTGTCATACAGAAGTTGTTAAAATGATCTTGTCATGTTTTTTTACCATTGTATAAAAATGTTCTTTCCAGACCTCCACTGAAAATGGGCCATGCCCAGTCGAACATTCCCAGTAAACAAATGTAAAATAAATAAATAAAATAAAATAAATAAAACCACTATTTTTTTTTCAGATTGAGACAATCATTAAAATAATCCTAAATCATTCTAGACCTCATAAAAATATTCTCAACCCTGGGCAATGGATTCAAAATGACCTACTGACTTCTAATTAAACTGATAGTCTACCCTTCCAATTCGACCAGTACTTCATACAGTCAGCAACCTCATTAATCAAAGATAGCAATAACTCTTACCCACTTATTCCTCTCCAATCACATAACTCAATCATACAATCCGTCCATACTAGCTACATAAAGAACCTACCACGTTAGCACCAGATACCCTTCTATCCAAATACCTGAAAGTCGCAGCTGATGCAGTAGCTTATATCTTCTCCATACTAATCAATAGTATATACTAATTAGATATTATATCTTTACATAGGGGAAGGAACTCTAGGGACATCTCCATCTACAGAGAAAATGATATGTTATCCCCTTTGTCCAAAATTCTTGAAACATCCTTCTTAAACATCTCACTGAAAATTAAATACTTTCTCCAACTCTACATGGCTGCCATCCACACCACAGCACAACAATTTCCTTTGTGAGTTTTGTTAGCAACATTAATACTCAAAGAAATGTTGACAAACTCATCTCCTCACTTTTTTCTTGACCTCTCCAATCATCCGATAATCTCTCAACAGAAATTAGTGAACAAACGCTCCACTTTTCAATGTAGCAACACATCCCTTGAATCATTGTGCATTTACCTATTCAATACTCTGAAACTGAAATCTACATTTTTCTCTTTTCTTGTCCACATCAGTTAATCCCACAAGGACTAATACTGTGTTATCTCCTCTTTAACACATTCATTAATGACCTCCATTCTTCCTTACAACAGGATACCATTATCCAAAAAACAATGGCTCTACTCTCATCTGCTCATCCATGAATCTAGTTGATCTTCAACACCATACTCAGGAGTCTTTTCCAGCTATAGAAAACTGGCTAGAAAACTTTCAGCTCTTCTTAAATCTTAAAAAGAAAAAACTAATATTATTTTTCCTCAGAAACAGCTCTCCCATCAGAAAACCTCATTTAACATAACAGTCAACAGTACCATCATTGAAAAGGTCACTCACAGCAAGATACTTGGTGTAATTATTGATGGCCAACTTAATTTGTTTACCCCATACAAGACATAAATAAAAAAAAAACATCAAAAACTAGGTAGCTTGTACAGGGCTAAATATCTCCTCAATGACTCATTTAGAAGAACCATTGCCACTACCTGTCTGTTCCCTAATATCCTCTACGCCTCTGCAATAATAATCTACAACTCACCCAACAGAACAAATTAGAACAATGCTATGAAAATAGACAGATTTGCATATTCCCTCTCTCATCTAGTCACAACACACAACCTCTCTATAAACCAGACAACTGTCCAGTTCTAAAAAATGCAATCAGCTTTACTCAAACATCAGCTTATATACCAAACCTTAGCTTTTATGCCAACCCTCCCCAATGAACCCATGGACCTATAAGGATAAACAAAACCACTGATTTTTCAGATCAAGATAGTCATCAAAATAATACTGTGCAAGGGAAATTCCTGCATCCTAACAACTGTACCCTATGTTTTATATACCTACTGTCACACAATTGCTGTAAACTCATATGTGTGGCTGGTGCCATCTGAGGCCAATAAACACAGTGCATGATAGAGGTTGTACTTAGCAGATGGACATATGGAACATGGAAGCCTAGCTGCTTGCTATATGATAGCACTGCTAGTTGTACATGGGCACTGACAGTGCTCTTTGCACCCCAAATTGCAAAGTGCAATTACAAAACGATAAATGATTTGAAAACCCTAGATGGGCATGTGGGAGGTCTGTTTATGTATTTTTGACAAGATTAAAGCTTAAAGATGGGAATATAAAAAGGTGATGAAAAGGGGAAGTAAGCAGAAGGTAGAACAGAAGGTGAGTAGCTTAGGAAAAAATAGAATGCAGGTGAGAAGAGGGGTACATATTTTTCTGTGATAGGTGCCCATTTTTCATGCATAAAGAAAAGGTAAGTCAGAGAAGTAAGTAAAGGACATAAGAGGAAGGTAAGAAGGTTAGGGTAGGTAGCAGAGGAAGACAGATTTGACTGAGAACTGTCAGTGGGTGTGACAACACAGTGAAGGAGGAGGGAACACAATAGTGGGGGAGATGTCAGACAAACAGGGGAAGACAAACTTGAGGGGAGGTTTGAACAGCAAACAGTAGTGTGCATGGACACAAAAGTGAGGTGAACACCAGGATGGGGGATGGGATGGCATTTCTGCAGCTACTGTCCCTGCTAGATATAACTCAGCAGAATATTGCTCACCACCCTGGGTACCATGACCAGTGGGTCTTGTCTCAGATTTTGGAAAGAAATATGATTGAATAAGTTGCTGGAGAATGTCCTCCATCTGACCAATTCAGACATTCAACCTCCTGTTAATAATGTCCCATCAATGTCTGCCATCTGCCAATGGGTGGCAAAGGAATCACCTGCACTAGCTCTGCTGCAAGTATGTACAGCAGTCCTAGCATACAGTGCAGGGTTACCTGTCGTGGGTGATGCAGGAGGCAGAAGTTGTGAAGGTGACTGTGTCAAAGTGGGACACGGATGTGCTGGATGCTTCTGTGGTGGTGGTGGTCATGGTGGTGGTGCTGCAGCTGCCACCTGTGGGGGAGTGACAGGCCTTGCTGGAAGAATGTGTGCAGGTTGTGACACTGCTGCATGTAATAGTAAAATAAATGGAAAAAACAAACAATAATGTAATTGAAAGGGTAGTGGCAAAGAGGCTGGGAAGAGAGAAATCCAAATACAGTGAAGACATACAGTTGATGTTTACTTGTCCTCTGATTAAGTTATGCCTAATATACATGAATTAACAAGCACATCTCCCAAGTCAACATCACTGTTACCATACACAGGTGAGATAGGGTCCTAATTCCACTGCCCTTGACACCTTCATTCCCAAAGGTGAAGGATTAACATAATGAGCTACTTGGACAAAGTAATGTGGTCTTTAGTTCAAGATGTGATAATGATGTCTAAAACAAGTATACATATTAAAACATGCTGCTTAGACATACCTTTAACTCACAGGTTATAAACAAAGAAAATAAGCATACTGCAAAGATTGTCCATGACACATGATACCACCCACCCAAAAATGTTGTTCGTACAGATTCTTACATAGAATCATAGGTTTGTAGGTACTTACTAGGCTATTGATCTCCAAAGATCTTAAAACGCCTAGTGTTGCATTCCTATGGTAGTTTTTTGTCCCTTGTGTTTATGTATGAATAAAAAACCTAGCAGACCTAACAAATCTGCTGGGCATGGTCTGTACTTGTACAATGTTGCTAAGGCATGTATCCATCAGGTCTATACCCTCCCTCCCATTTTTCAAAATCACTCTCAAAGACTTCCTAGCTAAAATGAGGCTCTGTTCTTGTTCAAAACCAGGATAAACTATATCCTTAAATGTGCACAAGTACTTTTTCATTCCTTATACCTCCTTACTCTGCCTTTGTCACTTACTTCCTTGCTGCTATCTAATTCTCTTCCCTGACCTTCTCTCTAACTATACCATAAGCCTGTTTTTCCCTCATTTCATATTGCAATTCCTATTTGTATTAGACTAACTTACCTTTAATTTCTCTACAAACTGTCTAACATTTCTCAAAATATTAACCACACAAAAAGACAAAAACAACAAACTTAATCCACAAATGCGTCACCAGAAAGCCTTTGAATACTTTGAAATACTTTATTTAAGGAACTATCATGTGAAACGCTTTTCATCCGGTAGCTTCACAGGACTTCTTCAGACAAACTTTACCACATGTTACACAGTATAAAAATGCTCCCTTCAAAGTAATTAATTAATTAAACACCTTGTTGACTGCACCCAATTAATTCCTAAAAAAATCAAATAAAATTCAAACTTTTCTCACTCATCCTATAAAAATATATATGTATATTACTATATGCTTTACATTTATTACATTCTTATTTTTATTTATTTGTTTAAAAATAAGTAAAAATAAGTATGTGTATAAATATAAAACCTACACCTTATAACAAACTTTACATATACACGTTAAAATAAAAACTTTTCTGTACTAAAAACTTTACTACTTACATACATTACTCATTCAATTCAATAATAAAACATGTATTTACAATATGCAATTCATATATCAAAAAACATTCTGAAACCTAAACTTAATCTCCTGCTAAAACAACATTTTAACTATATATTAAGACTCCTTAATTTTAGTATGCTTGAGATGGACACTACCTCATTAAGGCCAGGCCACCTGCTAGCATCTAAATGCAATTGCCGCAATTCCTCATGTTTTTCTACGAGTAGACTAGTGAACCCAATTCTGTCATCCCCTAATACTTGATCGATAACCCTAAATTTAAATGTATGGCCCTGGTTGAAGGATACATGTCTAGCCAAAGCATTATCACTTTTTGCTTTGGTAATACTCAGGATATGTTCATATGTTCTTTCCCTCATTTTTCTGTCTGTCTTGCCCACATAAAATGCCGGACAAGACTGACATTGAGCACTGATTTACTATTACAGTTGTATCTTCCATCATTTTAATCACTCTATTCCTTATAACGAAAGATGCACCAGTAGACATATGTCTACACATACTGCAAGTCTCACATTTGAACATTCCTGGTGTCCGTATAAACCTCTTCTTACTTTGCTTCACTAAACTTTTAAGGTTCCTACCTCTTTTAAAAATAACTGATGGTTTCATCCCCAGTCTAATTAAAATTTCCTCAAAAAAGTCTCCATTTTTTTGTAATAATCTCTCTTATTAAGTAAGCTTCACTACTAAATTGAGTAATGAAACTTGACCCATAATCCTTAAGCTCAGGTATCCTTTCTGTAGACCTATAATAATGATATCTGACTACAGTAAAATGATTAAATCCTTGGACCTGGGTGACATACCATTAGATATAATGTCTGCTATGCAAAAGGACATCCTTACAATAGTGGATACATGGTGATCAAAGGACAATTCATTGTCTACATAGATTCCTAGACCCCTGGCTAAAGGATCAACTTTCAGGGAGGTGTTATTAATGTGATAATTAGAAGGGAAGTTGTGCTTGCTGTAGGAAGCTGTTATACATTTCATGGCATTTAGTTGTAGTCCATGTTTTTGACTACAGCTATTTGTTTGGGAAATGCCTTTTTGGACAATCTTGGAGTCCTCTGGGGAGTTAATGCCAAACATTTATAGTCCTCTGCAATTTTGATTAGCCATAAACTATTAACATTAGCTTTGACCTCTGAGAAGTAAATGCCAAAGAGGAGTGGCCCAAGGACTGAACCCTGGGGTAGACCTCTAGTAACAGGTCTTTTAGAAGATGTAGAGCCACCTACCCAAATTTCCTGAGATCTGTTTGTGAGACAGTTAGGTATCCAGTGAGTTACAAAGGGTGTTACATTATGTTAGGAGAGTTCATCTGTGATACCTTAGTGTGAAATGGTATCAAAAACCTTTGTGAGGTTTAGATAACCGATTTGTACTGATTTGTCTGGCTCTCTATTGAAATGACAGTACTTGAAATGCTGAGTCCTCACATGCCAAAAAATTATCAAAAATGCAGAAGAATAAATCTTGAATATCTCTCTTCTTCTTTAAACTTCTTTTTAGAGGGGGCAAGCCCACCCTGCACCCTGTGATGCAAGGGGCAAGCCCACTATCCTCCAACCCATGTCCCACCCCCTGAACTTATATATATTAACTCTGATATTGCCATACCTTGGGGAAAAGGGAATATTCTGCGAAATGGCCTCCTCCCACTTAATATATGTAAGTCTGTTTTTTTGGTCCATTTACATTTACATTTACTCTATTACATGACCCTCTATTTCAGGTCCCAACATTTTAAATGATTACCAGCTTGCCATCATCCATTGCTTCAGTAACCTTCTTGAAGAAGATGACCAGGTCAGATCTGCTCTTTGCAAACCCAATGAAGTCTGCCTGGTGACTGATAATTGCATCTTTTAGCAGTATAATGAGACAGAAACCCCACCTGAAACATTATGATACCAAAAATGAGGGAATTGAACCAAAAGGCATCCTCACAATGCGGGATCACAGTCTTAATATCCTGATCCACTTGTTCAAGTATATCCTAGGATATGGGCATGCACATGCACACACTAATACCATTAAACAGTTATACTGCTACGTTTCACCTATGGCAGTGACTTATAAAAAGGTATACTGGTTGAAAATGAATCTCTGCTACTATTAACATTACAAGCTGTACATTTTGAAGCAAATATACTCACTCCAGTTTTCTCTTAACACTCTAAATTTCCTGTTATGCAGATGTCTGTTTAGTTCACTCTCTTCAGGAACTGTGGAGAGAAATATAGCAATAATATCTATGGTGGCAGGTTATATGTGTGGCTAAGATAATTTCTAACTACAGTACATAGGTTTAATTTCATCACCTCATCGGCATAGGACAAGAGGAATGCTGTGCATCTTGTTACTGTAACAGAGATGACAATGTTCTCCCACCTGTGAAATTCAGTTGGCACTGGTGAGAGCCTGGGCTAAACTATTCCAGGCTTCAATCATTTACTCAAACCCTTGATAGCCCTCCTGCTGTAGCCTCTGGCTGTAATAATGATGGAGGATGTACAGAAAGAATCATGATTCCTCCTCACATCACCTCTGTGCTCTAAAAAGAGCACTACCCTCACCTTCTCCAGCCATGATCTCTCACCTTGATGAATTCCTGTGAAAAATTGTAGAAAATTTGTGCCCAAAGGAGATTTTGCATGTCCTATCTGTTGTGCTTCCATGGGCATTAATGGGCACCTCATTTGTGTGATGGACGGTGGGCTTAGATAATATAGGTAATGTTTTATTATGGTTTAGAGTGGCACTTTAAGTTGTGAAACATGGCAGTCCTGTATCCCTAATTATACTATAAAGAAGTCAGCTACTACAACAACTCCATTTGCAGATAGTTAGATTTGGAATTACACATCCCCTGGATTTGTGGCCTGGACTATGCATGTACAGTGCTGCCCGCAGTGACCTATATAGGTGACAGCATCAAGGAGACTTGAGCATGATGGCTAACAAGTGTGCACTTTGTGCAAATTGACTGATTTAGAAACAATAATGAGTTGAGCCATAATTATCATAATCATTGTGCTCAGCCAGGTTAATCTGCATGGTATAAGTATGTCAGCAGGCCAAGATTATCACGCATTGCCCAAGAAACTGTAGGAAAGACAAGTTGGGTAGCTGGAAAGAATTGATCAAGCAAACCTACAATTATTATGTTTACAAGTTTGCCTTTACAAGTACAGCTGCTTTTCGCTGCTATTGAACTTATGGACATAATAAAAGATAGGTTTATCAGTAAGGGTGTTGGGAAGGTGTATTGAGAGCGGTGATGGTAAGGATAAAGCACTTGTTGGACTGAAATATTGTTAAGCATAATGTAAGATGAACCCATCAGCCCTTATTATTTTTATGAGCTTTTGACACCACTTTCAGTAAATAATTATGCCTGTTGTGCATATTATACATGTCGATTGCAAAATTATTTTCATCCCTTAGAAAAATAGTCATGTCAGCTTGGCTACTTGCAGTATTATGGGTAATGTGTGTGGAGGATTTGTTCAGTAAATGTATATAACTGACTTTAATAATTGAAGAGGGTAGCTGATTATAGATACATAACTCTCAGTTTCATAAACAGCATGATGTTTAGCCAAAGGGAGAGACTGGCAGTGTATGGATTTAGCATGGTCATGCAGGAACAAGGCTGATAATTCAGCTGTTTTCCATACCTACAGAGCAATGGCTAAAAACAAAAAGCATAAGCACACCGTGACGCTGGGACTTCTAATGAGAAATCCAGCCAGTAAGCCAAAGTTCTCTCTTTTTTACTTTTTACATATGTTTTGGGTTTCTAATACAGTGATGGGAATGGACCAAATTCCTAAGTTAGGTAATATTAGATTTCATAAGATTAGTATTGCTTTAGTCTTTGATGTTTGCCAAGAGTGCTTTCCCAGCATCTGAAATCTACCCAGAATTGCTTACTTCTGTAACTCATTTGGGGTTACATGTATTAGCAGCATATTTAAATATGGTTGTAAATGATTTTTATTATTCCTGTTGCTCCTACTATTGTTGGAACTGTTTGTGTATCCTTTTTATACATTACTCTCATTTAGGCCTGCAAATCCTAGTATCTTATGACTTTGTGTCTCTCAACAAGTAGGAAACTATAATCACTGGCTGTAGAAATTAACATGATTAATGCTACTTTTGTCATTTTTTCTTGGACTACTATATCTGATTTTCCTATGTGTATTTTTTCAACAGTTGGTAGTGGGTGATCCCATGAGATCAAAATGTCATTGGTGATAATGCTTTGAGTTCAGATTTCCAGTACTTCTCGGCTACTTCGAAAATGTAGTGCTTGTACAATTAGTGCAACGGTCTTGTCATACTATTGTGCCTTGTAGTATACAGACCATATGCCATGAGTGTATCACGCCTAGAAATGAGACGGGAAATTGTTTACAGTTCTGTTTTACAGAAACTGTATTTGTCTGTTTGTCCCACTTTTTCAATAGACTTTATGAATCAGCTTGTAGGTTACCCACTATCTTTTGGTTTAAAATTCACATTTCCTTAACCATTCTTATGTCAAATCATGGTCAACATGTGGTTGTTCTAGGAATTTATAGGAGTTTTCTCTACTTGCCCCTATATTTGTGGACTTTCCAATTTTCTTTCTTCTTACACTGGTACTTTCCTTTATAATTTTGTGCCTTTCGGCTTTTCCCGGTTAGGGGTCGCCACAGTGGAACTCCGGTCCACTAATGATTGGTAGTTGATTTTTACGTACCGAGTTACCAGCCCTGATGCACAAGCTTCAACGAACGTACGCCCATTCACGCATGTCTCCACACAGAAGACGCTCTAGCTGAGAATCGAACCGGACAGTGTCTTATGGCTCGCAAGGGCAGTTAGCTTAGTACTAACCTATGTTCTATGTTACTGTGAGGCGACAACACTACCGCAGCACCACCACTGTGGGTGGCACTTTCCTTTATAATATATATATATATATATATATATATATATATATATATATATATATATATATATATATATTTTTTTTTTCCCTTATATTTACTTTATATATGAAATTGCAGCTCTACTTCAAGGTCAGTATCTCCTGTTCCCATTCATTCTCCACCGAGTGCAGTGTGCCAGTCAGTGCAGATATTCATGCTGTAAGAGTAGCTATTCATTGTTGTTGATTGCAAGCAGTACTGTGGTATACTTTGACCTCTTGGACCACCAAAGACAATCTTTCAAATAATAAAAACATCTCCTGAGGGGCATCTCAGAATGCCTTTAATAAAAAGGTCATTCCTGGTTGCTCTGTGATACATAAAAAGAAAATACTACACTTAAAATCCTGAAAATGTAGTTGTAATACCTTGTCACTTGGGAGAAAATTACTTACCCCTCCATCTTACAATAAGGCTGCCTGCATCCACCATCCATGAGGACACACAGAGTGTTAACTATGTTAAAAGTAAACCTTTCTTCTGGCAAATCAGTTCAAAACATTCAAGAAGTCTAACTGGAAAAAGCCTTAAATATCGGCAACTTTGAACCACTATCAAGAGTAGTAAGTCTTCTGCTCATCAAGTAACAGAAATAGTAAAAGAGATACAAAGTGTAACAGTGGAATAGATCTAACAAATGAGCCTATATGGACTTTTTTATGGCTGCTGAGAGTGTGGGTTAAATTTCAACCAGTCTCAAATGCTGTCCACCTCAGGTGTTAGCTATTGGCCAACACCTCTGTGTTTATCTGATTGCCTGAGGTTTATTTTCTCTGTTGTATTTTCAATACAAAGACTAACTTTTATGTGAAATTTTGCAGAGCTGATATAGCAGAGCTAATTACCTTGCTGTGTTGGATTCTATAAACATCTGATATACCAAACTGATAAGTATGCTTTATTGCACTTGATTTGCACTGCACTGCATTTATATATTTGCTTCATTGTTTATTGCTGGCCTCTGTCCTTTGTTGCTTGCATTGTTTGTTTTTACTGCCCCCCCCCCCCACCCAAGGGTTGTTGTACTCTTAAATATGGTGGCTTTGGAATTGCATGCCCCTGGAGTAAATTTGAATTTGGTCACTCCTTCCATTCCCATCTCATTTGGTCACTCAACAGAGTGATAGATGTTTTAGCCTGAATGCTGTATATCTACGTAAAACAATAGTGGTTCAGTGGAAAATGCTCGCTCTTTAGCGCTGTTTGTTCCTGAGTGCTATTTCTGCCTGTATCCAATCCGGTCCCCATTTTTATTATCTTAAATTATTAATGATAACTGCTTTAACCTGTTTTGCCATACATTTATGCAAGCCAAAGTGGAAAACGCTCACTCTTTGGCGCTGCGTGTATCAGGGGGCTATAGCTGACTGAATTAAATGCTCTCCCCTCTTCTACCTAGATAAACATATTAGTGATAGCTGTGTTCAGCCTGTATGCTGTAAATGTATGTAAAGCTGACTGAAATGCATCATGCATGCTAATTGTTTGAAGTCTCTTTAATGTAACGTAGTTACTGTTAATGTTATGTGCTTTTCCTGCCTATTTAGTAGTATTACATTGCTGTTTCTGTTGCCAGTTATATCTCTATGCAGTGTTTCCTCTTTTTGAATACTTGCAAAGCACAACCTCTTACAACTTAATCCTGCATTTCTCAACTAGTTGCTGTTTGTGACCCTATGATAGTAATTGCTTTATATCACTTCTCTTCTAGTAAATCATCCCTGGTCTATCCTGTCTTGAGGTATCCTGGATTCCAGACTGTTGAAAACATCCTAAAGCAAATCCTTATTTTCCAGTATTGTATTGGTCCCCCGAACTGAAGCTGTAATTAATTGTCCAAGGAAACCAAGTGTATGTACCTTTTATAAAGTAGTCTGCATACCCAATAGCAATATTGTAATCCTACGTGTGCATGCTATCAGCCTACTGCTTAGCCCACTCAACCTGTTCTCCCCAGTCCATCACTCCCCCTTAGGAGCCCTAGCCCTCCTCTGTATTAAACTGATCCACCCACTTGATCGTAGCACTCACCTACTTATAAATATTTCATTGTAAACTAAATAGCTACTAGAAATTGACTGTCCTATATTGCTCTATTGCCCTTCCCCAACCTTTGTACTACATAACTGTAGAGCTCATACAAGTTATCTTGATACTCTCTGTCTTGCTTTGCTCTATTGCTCTTACCTTATCTCTGTAATCTCCCTCCTCCCCCTCTGTCTCTCATAGCATTACTGTACCTTACCTCTGAGCCTTTAGTGACTTGTGCTGCTATCCACCTTACTGATTGTTTCCTTGCTGACTTGCTCATCCATCTCCTTGGCTCTTCCTGCTCTGTTTACCCTGCGGGCTCACTACACTCCCCTACCCTACCCCCAATTCCCACCCACACCCAGTAGTCCTAGCTTTATGCTTCCCTTGCCACACCCCCCTACCTATCAAATACTCCAACCAATCTAGACTACCTAGCCACTCCCCTCCTTAGTTTTACCTATCTCCTTTCCCACTTTCTCGTACACCCTTACCCTGAGTACTTTTCC
Organism: Protopterus annectens; assembly: GCF_019279795.1. Taxonomy (NCBI): domain Eukaryota; kingdom Metazoa; phylum Chordata; order Ceratodontiformes; family Protopteridae; genus Protopterus; species Protopterus annectens. The sequence continues at coordinate 185,556,744 of NC_056732.1, read as the reverse complement.
CGATTTCCTTTTTCCCCTAAAATATTTTCTCCAAAGACTCTTCATTTCTTTCTTTATATACAATTCCTCTATTCCTGCCCAATCATCTTTTTGTTATAGTACAAGCTACCTTTTTGTACTTCCACAGTGAATCTTAGCAACATGCCCACAAAAAATAAAGCTCCCAAACTAACTAATAACTTATATAGCCACATATACATACCCAGCCCTCATTTCTGCCTATCTCTTTGAAAAAAAAAAAAATTATATTCTTTCACAACAACTCTAAAACAAATTCAACATTTAGCTTCAGCCTTACCCATACTCATATTACTATTACATCTACTCCATGCTGCCTCCATCACATTGCCTCACAAATAAAGCTCCCCAAACTAAGGACAATGAGATAACAACCCCAGGCTATAATATGCTGAGATTAGACCACACAAAAAGTAGGGGTGGAGGAGTAGCCATTCTATATAGGACTGGTTTACAAATCTCCACAATACCCTTTATCCCCCTCTTAGACATTAAGGCAGAAATCCTTATCTCTAGACTTAAACTAAACACTAGCAAATCCCTAAACATCATCTGTACCTACCTTCCTCCAGGTAATAATAACACTACTATAGAGAATATTCTAAGCTGGATTTCCACTACCTATCCACAAGAAACAATAATATTAGGGGACTTTAACACTGACTGGAAGTGCATCAACACTGACAACCCTTCCTTACATATTAACCTACATGGCTTTAACCAAACAATCACCTCCACTACTAGAATTAACAAACCAAATAAAAAAGAGAGTATCTTAGATTGGATTCTTACAAACAGACAACAAACTTATAAAGTTGGAAACTTACCTGATGATGTGAGTGATCATACTTTGACTTAAATTGCAAGACAAAACAATGACATTCCTAACTCCCCCACATTTTGGATTTTAAGGTCAAATAAGCATTTTAACCCTATATCTTTCCAAAATGAACTTGACGCCTGTGACTGGAACCCTCTAAAAACGCTCCCTCTTGAAGAGGCTGTTAAATATTTCAACTCTAAATTCCTAACATCCTTGGCTGTCAAAAGATACTAGAAAAAAGATATTACTAAGGAACAAATCTTGGTCTAAATGGAAAGCTACTAAATCCATCTCTGATAATCAAACCTTTAGACAACTGAGAGATATCACAAAAAGAGCTATTCTCACTGATAAAAAGAACTACTATTGTAAACTACAGCAAACTCACCATAATAATCCTCAAAAGTTCTGGTCAAGCTTAAATAGACTACTTCATCTGGGTCACTCTAGCACCCCATCCCCACTAGGAACTGATAATAATACCCCCCAGCAAATTGCCAATGCTTTCAACACCTTTTTTATGGACAATATACAATCCTTAGCCCGTCAACTATCCATAGACAGCACTATTCTCCCTATCCCTTTACCTGACACTCTACCTACCTTCCAACTTCAACCCATCTCTACTGCCTACATCCAAAAAATCATCCAAAAACTTAAGCTGTGCACCCCCTCTGCTGACCAGTTACCGTCAGAATATCTGCAAATAGCTGCTAAATCAGTAGCTTACCCTATAGCGATCCTTATAAATAGAACCATCAATGAAGGAAACATCCCAGACATTTGGAAAATCTTCCATATAATCCCTTTGCATAAAGGTGGTAACTTTAATGATTATTCTAATTACAGGCCTATAGCTCTCTTATCAATCCTAGCTGAGGTTATGGAAAAATACATTCATCACCAGCTAATGGACCACTTAACCCAACACAATATCTTAGCAAACTGCCAACATGGCTTCAGGCCCTACCACAGTACCACTACTGCTCTCCTTTCTTTCACTGACTCCATCAACTGTAACCATAATAGCAATATCCTTTCTTCAGCATTTTTTATTGATTTATCTAAAGATTTTGATATGGATAACCACTCCTTGCTTATAAAGATCCTTGAATCCCTCTCTCTAAACAACAAGGCTATCCTCTGGTTTAAATCCTACCTAAATAATAGGCAACAAGCAGTTCTCTGGGAGAATGAGTTATCCTCCCACTTGCCCACCTCCCTTGGAGTCCCTCAGGGCTCCATTCTAGGTCCTCTGCTTTTCTCCTTGCTCATCAATGACCTCCATGCTGTAATCCCTCAAGATGATACCATGCTCATATGTACTGCCAATACTTCATCTGAATTTCAAACCCTAACCCAGAAAGTCTTTAGCACAGTAGAAGCTTGGTTCTTGAAACGCTGCCTCCTGTTGAACGCTAAAAAGACCAAGCTCTTGCTCTTCTCACCTAACACTAAGTCCCCCCCCCATTGATTTCTCAATAAAATCCACTAATGGCACTCTTATATCCCCAGACTCCTCCACCAAACTGCTAGGCATCACAATTGGTAACAATCTCACCTTTGATAAAAATATTAACAATACCATTAAAACAGTAAACAGGAAAATAGGCTCCTTATATAGAATAAAACCTATCTTAACCCCAACATCTAGAGTTAAAATTGCTCACTCCCATTTAATCTCATCTCTTCTGTATGCTTCACCCATATACACTAACCTAAAAAAAACTAATCTTGTCAAACTAGCCAACTCCTATAACAATATATCCAGATTTGCCACTGGGAGCCATTATAGAACTCACCATTGTCTGAACCTACAGCAACTTGAATGGTTAGAACTAGAAAACATTTTGATACTTTCACAACTTACCATAGTTTATAAAATATTTTACCAACCAAACAACACCCCTATACTTTCCAACCTTATTACCCCTTATAGAAATCTCAATTCCTTACGATCTTCCAGGAAACTTCTTGCTAATACAAGCAAGTCTAATAACCTGGCAGGTGACTCCTTATTCAACAATATCGCTGGAAAAAACTGGAATATGCTGCCACAAGAGTTAACTATACTTCCCTCGCTGCCACTTTTTAAACAAAGACTCAAGAAACACCTTAAGACACATTGGTTATGCCCCTGTTCCAACCCTGACTAATCCTCTGATTTCCTCTACTTTACCACTATACTGTATACTCTTCTATAGCCCTTTTAAGTAGTGAATATCTCAAGTAATTTTTCACAAGTCTTGTCATGAATGGTCTGTCTCACTTCTTATGTATATTTTGTTCTGTCTCAATCTGTCTGTATATTTTTCTCAAATAACACTCTCTAAATGACCTTTCCTATTTTCTGTATAATCATTGGAAACAAAACTTTTCTTTCCTCAAGAATTAGCTGATACTTAGCATAATAACATCATTTCCTTATATTATGTGTGATATGATCAGGGAAAAAAATGTTTTCTATGATATTGTGATGTCCTTACTGTATCTCTGTGTTCACATATGGAGCTTATCTCCTTGGGCCTCCACTGAAAATGGACATACAATCCAGCTGGACTAGCCCGGTTAACAAATGTAAAATAAATAAATAAAATAAATAAATCATTTGGGAAGGACTACCCCCCCCCTTGCTTTTTTGCAATTGGACACTGCTCCCAATCCCATCTTATTTGATCACTCAATTGAGTGCAGTGAGATCATATGGGAAGGACTACCCCCTTGCTTCTTTAATTTTGGACACTCCTCCCTTTCCTATCTCATCAGCTCAGTCTACCGAGTGCAGAGAGAGTATTTGGGAAGGCCAACCCCCTTAGTTTCTTAATCTTGAACTATCTTCTGTTTCCTCCCTCTCCACAAAAAAATGCACTTTAAAAACACTTGAAGAACACAATTACAGTTAAAGCAACTGAATATTCTCCTGCATTTATTACTGCTTGTTAGTAGCCTGCTTAAATTTATATGTTATTCTAAGCATCTTAGTTTTGGTTTTAGCACTTGTACTTCAGGCCAGTTACTTTACATTTAAGAATGTTTTTGTGGTCTACACGCTTGTGGACAAACTCTTATCAAAACCCTCTCTCCATAAGTCCACCCAAGTATTTAGAACACTATGCCTGGACAATTTTCATCAATTTCTCCTGTCAGCTAGGTCGACATATGCGTACTGAGACAGCGTAGCAACTGCTTCATGTTTACTGACAGACCTCTTTTCCATGCACAACATTCATCTACTTACGAGAAATGCATCTACATCAGTAACCTAGAATACATGCTCTCTCATGCCACAGTCAGTACTCCTGACAAAGAGGAGATTGCCAGCACAAACACTACACCACTCACATCACATAGCCAAGCACAACACACACACACCTATGCAGAGGTCCTCAATAAAAACTTACCTAAACAGCAGAGACCTCCAAAACATACTCACAAATATTCCACATACACCAAATACATGACACACAGCAGACATCACACCAGTGTCACACAAACATAGCCCATAAAGCAAAACAATAAACCATCACAGCCCACAAGGCATAACAATAAACCAAACATACTAGTCATTGGTGGCTCAGTTGTGAGACACACTGATGTTCCTCTCACCAGACTCAACAAGGAGAAGGTCATGGTCAGTTGTCTGTCTGGTGCCAGAATCCACCACATCACATACACACTTAAGTCTCTCCACAATTACAAGTATGACTCTTTCATTTCCCATTTTATTATGAATGACTTGTGATGTACCTCCCTGGACTTTATGAGGACAGACATGATTGAGCTCTCAGAGTATGTGTCCCAGGCAGGTATGACCCTAGCCCTAAGCAATATCCTACCTTCATCATGAATGATACCACAATACCAACAAAAATAATTGACTTCAACAATTGGCTTAGATTCTGGTATCTGTCTGCCTGGGATAACATGGTTGACAGACCTCCATGCTTTGCCAGAGATGGCCTCCACCTGTCACCACTGGGATTCCAGATCATGGGCAAGGCTCCCACCTGCCACATTGTGCCATTTTTAGGCAATATCCCAAAGACAAATCTTCCAACATAAAAGATCTGTCAAAAACCAAATTGAAGGTCATGCTGCTTAATGCTAGGAGTCTTAACCTGAAAATGCACTCACTGGAGGCTCTTCTTGTACTGGAAGATGTCGATGTCTGTGCAGTCACAGAAACTTGGTTCAGGGCTGCAAAGAGCACCCCTGCCTTACCAGGCTATACCTCATTCCACGCATTCCAACCCCAAAATGAGGGGGTGGAGTCTCTATCTTCATTAAGGACAGGCATACCTCCAGACTGGTTTGCCAGCATGACACACTGGAACTACTTCAGGTGCAACTGACAGTTGGCAAGACACTCATCCAAGTTATAGCCAGCTATAGACCCCCTCCATGATTCAGGACACCCACTTCTCTTATCTGGATCTACTTGACTCCATCAAAGTACCCGCTAACACCCTGATCCTTGGTGACTTCAACTACCCCACCATAGACTAGGTGAACTATTCCTGCACTAATGCATTCACTCAATGATTCCTTGACTTCATCAATTCTAACACACTAGACCATTTCGTCTCATCCCCCACAAGGGGAGAAAACATTCTGGACTTGGTTCTCACCAACATGGGAAACCACTGCATCACTCCCATACTATGTTCTTCCCTGGTGAGATTATATCATTGATCTGTCTCATTCGAAGTTTCTATGCCACCCAACCCCCCCCCCCAACAGTAATCAAGCTAAAAAAGTTCTCAAAAATTGACTACAACCTCTTAAGGGAGGGTATCTGTAGCTTCACACCATCACCCCCCCCTCAGAGGATGCAGACAACTATGCTGAACAGTACACTAATGCAGTATACAAGCACCTGTACAACTGCATGGACTCAGCCATACCCGACAGAACTAAAACCTACTCCTCAAGGAAACACAAACCTGTTTGGTAGACATCCTATATCAACAGGTCTTAAAGTAAAAGGAAGAAACTGTTGTCCAAGAATAAAAAGGAACAAATTACAAACTGGAAAATCTCCCTGCTTAGCATCAACAAGCAAATTAGATCACTAGTGAAAACCCTCAAATCCAGTTATGAATCTAAACTAGCCTCCAAAACAAAGGGAACACAAAGCCTTCTTCGGTTATGTCAGGAACCTCCATATCAAAAGCCCAGGTTTGTTCAGAATTAGTAATTAACAGTATCACTTACACTGATCCTGTTGACTTAACCAACCTGCTAGCAGATAGGTTCAGCACAAACTTCATCCCCCTGTCCCCCCAAAGGCCCTTTCAACATCCCCAATACTTGTTCTGCACCTCACATCTCCATAGATCAAATGGTAAAGGCCCTATCCAAGGCAATGAACACAGCTTCCATGGGACCTGATAGTATCCCAGGCTGTATTCTGCACCATTTCCAGCAAGAACTGACTTCACCATTGAGCACTCTATTCAACAACAGCCTAAATACAGGCTTCATTCCAGCAGAGTGGAGAACTGCTGTTGTCATCTCCTTGCACAAAGGTGGTGCCACTACTGACCCTGGAAACTGTCGCCCCATTAGCTTGACAAGTCTCATCTGTAAAGCTATGGAGTGTATTATTTTGGATCTCATAAAAAAGGACACAGGCAATCTCCAAGCACTTGACCCCACCCAGTTCAGATTTGTTAAAGGGCAGATCTTGCCTGCTGAACCTGACTGACTTCTTTGAGACTGTCACCAAGCCCCTGGATGAGGGAAAGCCAGTACATACAGTTTATCTTGACTTGGCCAAGGCCTTTGACACAATCCCCCATTCGGGCATCATTGAAAAGTTAATGCAACTTGGCATAAATCTTTATCTCATTAGGTGGGTGGCCAACTGGCTCACAGACAGGACCCTCAAGGTCAAAATAGGTGCCTCCACCTCTGCTAGCAGACCTGTCACAAGAAGAGTTCCCCAGGGATCTGTCCTGGGACCCCTGCTGTTTGGCAACTACTTCTCAGAGGTACAGGCAAAGACAAAAGGCCTGTGGCTGACCAAGTTTGTGGACAGCTGTAAGTTGGGTGCTGTCATTGACTCCCCAAATGATGCTAACATACTGCAAGAGGGTCTCACAGCAACTAATGACTGGTGCCAAACTCATGGCCTCAAGCAAAATGCAAAAAAAATGTATCATCATACCATTCAGCAAAAGCATGCCACCTACTGATTACCACATCAACGGCAACCCCCTAAGCACACAACCTATGGTGAGATACATGGGTACTCAGGTTGATAACAACCTCACATTCAACCATTATGTAGTGGCAGTGGTCAGAAAAGCCTTTTACTTGGTTCATCTCATAAATAAAGGGATTTCATCCAGAAAAAAGGAGGTTATTACCTCTCTATACTCCTCCCTCATTAGTATGAATATAATGCCATGTTTGGTATGTACCTCTCCAAACATCTGCAACAACTGGAAAGGACATAGAAATACCTCACACACAGAATCCATGGCCTCCAACACCTGTCCTATGTGGACAGGCTCAAATCACTATCATTCTACTTGGTATCATACAGATTGCTTGGAGGTGATCTGTGTCTCGCCTACAAGGCAATCTCAGACCCTGCCCTACTAGAGATGCTCCATATCCATAAGTCTAACTCCTCATGCTTTACCCGGACAAAAGGCCTAAATCTAATATACAGCATCAACAAAACCTGGTGGAGAGACAGGTTTGTCTCCCATAGGCTGCCCTGTCTCTGGAATAGACTTCTCATACACGTAAAACAGAATATCTCACTGACCCTTTTCAAGAACAGCCTTATTAGTGGATGGGAAACCTCTAATTTATCCCAGGGGTTCCACCGGTGTCTCTCATTGACAGGGGTGACAGGTGCTGACTGAGGGTTTCTTTTTGGGGATAAACTCTTGGCTAGGCTTGTAATGGCCCCAGGACCATTAACCTAGTAACCTCCTATGATCCTATAGATAAGCACCCCACATAATTGACCCTAGCCAAGGCCAGTTCAGAAACAGTGATCTTCTCTAGTATCAAAAACATGTTTGTGTTAGTTAAGAAACAGTGATTCTATACACTATATTATGTGAGTAAAGATGGCAAAAGGGACTCCATATTTGTTACAGGTACTAAGAATATTGTTAACAAATGAAATCTGGGCACTAAGGATGCTGTCTGTCAAAAGAGAGCCATGTTAGTCTTGTGGAAGTAATCCAGATTAAGTGATAAATTCTAATATTTAATAACACACAATCATTTAAAGTGTTTTGCCAAAATATTTGAAAGTCCATATGGGTCGGTAATATCTAGGGTTAGTTGAAGTTCCTGAATTTAGGAATAGAAAATAAATAAGTTATTTTCGGAATACTAGCCAACTGTACAATTTAAAACACAGGATTCTTATCTGTGTCGGTGTGTAACACGAGGTACCTGCTATGACAATGTAACACATTGCCATGATAACACGAGGTACCTGTTATGACAATGTAACACATTGCCATGACTTAGAGACTGACCCTGCAGATCACATACTTATAAAAGTGGTATTTTGTTTTACTGTCTCACTTTTTAGTGAGCCATGACTAGACAGATCCATTTAATCAAGTGAGTGTTGGCTGATAGCTATAAAGGCCAACTCAAAATTATTGCAAAAACCTTGAGTTTCAATATTAGTTTATGGAGTACAGGGGGTGAAGACCCTAAAGTATGACATGTAGAGGGCTTTCTGTTTGAAATAAAAAAGTTGTTAGAGTCCACTCCACTGTATAAAATCTTTGCTCACAAGTGTGTGAGAAATAAGTCAGTTAAATATAAAAATTCTTTAAATTAATTTAGCATTTGTATTAATTTTGAATTGTGCTCATGCCCACAAGCTTGCAAGAGCAATATCAGTATATACTAGAGAAGAGGAAACTCACAGAACAGTTAATATAGTTTTAAGCTTAAATGCCCATCTCACTGATATAGAGTAACCAGCAACAATGATGATATTTTCCAAGGTTGGATACAATATTTACAAGGAGTGTCAGCTCATAGTAGTAAGCATGTCAGTTAATAAAATGTTAATGATTATGGTAGATATATATATGTACAATTTTATAAACTGTACAGTTAAGAGACTACCTATATTCTAACAAATACAATTTTCTATAATTTGTAAACACTTGATATTTTTTCTAAAATTGACATATTACATGCTGATCAATATATATTTAAAATGGAAAAGGATGATGATGAAACGGGGGAAGCTCAAGAAACAAGGAGAGACTGGGATTTTGGATGCAGATCTTTAAGGTGAATAACAATAATCATACAGAATATTATATTCATAAAGTAGCAAAAGGTATTCTAATAACTACGTTAGCACAGCAATAGAGAAAGGAGATTCTGCCAATAGGGATGTCTGCAGTTAGGGATACAGATATGCAGGCAACAGGCATGAGGGGGTTTGAATTTATTGGATAAAACTGGCAAAGGAAAAACGGTATTTGGAGCAAATAACTAGGGAGGGAAAGGTATAAAATGGGAAGATGCCAATAATTTATTTGGACTGCAGGTTAGAGATTGCCTTCCTAAAATTTTTGGAATATAAATGGCAATTAAAAACTAGAGCCATCTGCTTTCCCAGTATAAATGAATATATTTCCATTTGTAGTGTATTAAAATTAAAGGCTGCTATGTTTATTTGAACTTATTTTTATTAATCATGTTTTTATAAAATGCATTAGTATAAGTAGAATTTTTATAGGTTTACTATCATTAGTTCGAACGGCAAGACCTTTGCCGTTTGAAATAATGAAAAGTTAAACCAAAATGAAATATTTTGAGCATACACAATGTCACCCCAAATGATCGACGCATTTGAGTCAACATTGTCGCCGAAAATGTGACGTGATAGCCATATAGGAGCTGATATAAATCAAACTCCTATACAACATATCACATTTTTGCAGGAGGCAAGCCCCCTGTGCCCCCCACACCCCCTGATACTAATTTATTCCAACTCTGAGATCACACTACACTGGGGATATGGATAAATTTCCTATCACTACTGTACCATGATCACTTACATATAGTCAAACAAACTTATGCAATTGCACTACTGCATTTGCATAAGTGTGTTTGACTATCCAACTCATTTTACAGTTTGCGAATGACATTCTGATTTTTGGCAGCATAACTGCCGACAACATTTCATTTGCTAAAATTATAGCAAACTCTTTTTATATTATACATGTATGGCAGTGGAATTTTTAACTAGATTGTTTAATGAAATTTTGGAAAGTCAGAGGATGCCTGAGGAGTGGAGAAAAAGTGTTTTGGTACCTATCTTTAAGAATAAGGGTGATGTGCAGAGCTGCAGTAACTACAGAGGGATAAAATTGATCAGTCACAGCTTGAAGTTATGGGAAAGAGCAGTAGAAGCTAGGTTAAGAAGGGAGGTGATGATTAGTGATCAGCAGTATGGTTTCATGCCAGGCAAGAGCACTACAGATGCAATGTTTGCTCTGAGAGTGTTATTGGAGAAATACAGAGAAGGTCAGAAGGAGTTGCATTGTGTCTTTGTAGACTTGGAGAAAGCATATGACAGGGTGCCTAGAGAAGAGTTGTGGTATTGTATGAGGAAGTTGGGAGTGGCAGAGAAGTATGTAACAGTGGTACAGGATATGTATGAGGGTAGTGTGACAGTGGTGAGGACTGCAGTGGGAGTGACAGATCTGTTTAAGGTGGAGGTGGGATTACATCAAGGATCAGCTCTGAGTCCTTTCTTATTTGCAGTGGTGATGGACAGGTTGACAGATGAGATTAGACAGGAGGCCCCGTGGACTATGATGTTTGCAGATGACATTGTGATCTGTAGTGAGAGTAGGAATCAGGTTGAGGAGACTCTGGAGAGGTGGAGATATGCTCTAGAGAGCAGAGGAATGAAGGTCAGCAGGGCTAAGACAGAATATATGTGTGTAAATGAGAGGGAGGGTAGAGGAATGGTGAGGATGCAGGGAGCAGAGTTGGTAAAGGTGGACAAGTTTAAGTACTTGGGATCAACAGTTCAGAGTAATGGGGAATGTGGAAGAGAGGTGAAGAAGAGAGTACAGGCAGGGTGGAATGGGTGGAGAAGAGTGTCAGGAGTGATTTGTGACAGACGGGTACCAGTAAGAGTGAAAGGGAAGGTCTACAAGAGGGTAGTGAGACCAGCTATGTTATATGGGTTGGAGACAGTGGCATTGACAAAAAGGCAGGAGTCAGAGCTGGATGTGGCAGAGTTAAAGATGTTAAGATTTGCACTCGGTGTGACTAGGATGGATAGGATTAGGAATCAGTATATTAGAGGGTCAGCTCATGTTGGACAGTTTGGAGACAAAGCAAGAGAGACGAGATTGCGTTGGTTTGGACATGTGCTGAGGAGGGATGACGGGTATATTGGGAAAAAGATGCTAAGGATGGAGCTGCCAGGTAAGAGGAAAAGAGGAAGGCCTAAGATAAGGTTAATGGAAGTGGTGAGAGAGGAAATGCAGGTGGTTGGTGTGACAGAGCAAGATGCAGAGGATAGGAAGAAATGGAAAGAGATGATCCGCTGTGGCGACCCCTAACGGGAAAAGCCGAAAGATGATGATGATGATGTATATGTGTGTATATATTTGAGTAGGGAAATGGACTGTTGCTTTAATAATCAATTATGTGTTTTGATTGGGCATTTATTAAGGCTGTTTTGCATGTATATAAGTTTGTAGAGGGATGTGAAAAGTTTATTCTGAAGAAGCCCTGTGTAGTGAGTGGACGAAAGTGCTAAATAAACTGGTCTTTTTTTTTGGGTTCATTGCTTCACCATCCATTTTTTGCATTTTTACATAATAAAATACATAAAATAACTATAAGAATCAATAAGAGGAAGTTAGAAATGATTGGAAAGAGAGACTGGATAAGCAATTCACAAATAAACAATGAGGGGGATATATGTATGTCTCCCAAATATGCAATAAAATGTAGAAGATTTAGGATTTTTGCTTGTAAATGTTTAAATGGGTATTTGTATACCCCAAGTAGACTCCAGAGAATGTTTCTTCAGATAGACAGCAAATGGTGGAGGTGCAATGGGGAAGAAAGAGGTAATTGGGAACATATTTTCAGGGAGTGTAATAAGTTGGCAGATTTTAAAGATTCCCTACAGTCTACTTTATCAGAGACACTGGGTGAGTAAACTGATGTATCTAAGGAAATATTTTTTGTGAGCTATGATACCGAACCGGAACTGCCTAGACATACTAAGGCCTTTTTGAGTCTAATTATGGTGGCTGCCAAAAAAAGCAATTACTAGAAAATGGAAATCAAAGTCTAAACCAACTGTACTAGAAGCAGTGAATATAGTAACAGAGATAAAACAACTGAAATTAGATTCTTTAGAAAAGGGTAGAAGTAAATTACATAGGAAAAAAATGGGAATTGTGGTAACAGTACTTACAGGGGAGGAATGAGGTTTAAAAGAAAACAGAATTTGAATGAGCTATGTAATGTTTGACTTACAACGATTGAGTAGATTATAAGTGATGCATAATGTTTGCAATAAAAATTATGTCAATATGGCTGGTGATGTACAATGCTTCCAGTTAAGATTATGTCACTATGGTTTGTTTTCATTTTAAAAACGACAACATATTTACTAACTATTCTTTGTGTTTTATTGTCAGAAAAAAAAGTAAGCTAATCATATGTATCAAATGGAGTGCATACTACTTTTACTGAAAGAATACAGGTGGGGGTGCATATCTAATTTGCTTTGAAACACTTTAAAGGGCACATTTATTTGCTCTAAACAATTTAGGTGCATTTCAGATTTTTTGACTATGATGTCATCAAGTCTGGTCTACATTTCTGATAACATGGACAATGGACATTATGCAACATATTTGAAAATACCACTTTCTTTCCTGCCACTTTCTCTTATACTGCTTATGACGTTGTACTACCAAACAGTAAGTACTCACAGGCACCTGCATGGCTCTTCTGTGTACATTATGCAAAATTAAAAAAAGAAGACAGATAGATAGATAGATAGATAGATAGATAGATAGATAGATAGATAGATAGATAGATAGATAGATAGATAGATAGATAGATAGATAGACAGACAGATAGATAGATAGACAGATAGATAGATAGATAGATAGATAGATAGATAGATAGATAGACAGACAGATAGATAGATAGATAGATAGATAGATAGATAGATAGATAGACAGACATAAACAGACGGATAGATAGATAGATAGATGGATAGATAGATAGACAGACAGACAGATAGATAGATAGATAGATAGACAGATAGATAGATAGATAGATAGATAGATAGATAGATAGATAGATAGATAGACAGACAGATAGATAGACAGATAGATAGATAGATAGATAGATAGATAGATAGATAGATAGATAGACAGACAGATAGATAGATAGATAGATAGATAGATAGATAGATAGATAGATAGATAGATAGATAGACAGACAGATAGATAGATAGATAGATAGATAGATAGATAGCTAGATAGATAGATAGATAGACAGACAGATAGATAGATAGATAGATAGATAGATAGATAGATAGATAGATAGATAGATAGATAGATAGATAGATAGATAGAGAGAGAGAGAGAGAGTGGGTATGCACTTCTCTCTGCATATTTGGAGCTCAGGGTACATCTCCTTTGCTGGATTTCTGACTGGTTGACATACAGAATCAATGCTCCTAAATGGCCCAACCTCTGCCCAAATATGCAAGAATGATTTGTGTTTCAGTCTAATCATGATGACCACAGACTACATGAATACAGCAAGACAAGGCTAGCCTACTTAAAGCACTGAATACCCAGGTTAAACTAGGGTAATCAGCATATGGCTTCATCAAGAGGGAGAAGACTATGAGGCTTTTCTGTATCATCTCCACAAGGAGGTGAGAAAATGCATATATTGGGCACAGGTAAACAACTAGTGACTTGTCAGTGAGTACCAGGGATCTGCTGATGAGGAGAACAAGATTAAATGATGCCCCTCACACTCAGCAATGCACCCACTGCATGTTTGTCCTTCAGGCAATCACTCAGTTCTGTGTACAATGTATTTATGTATTTATTTATTGCATTTGTTTACTGGGAAAGTCCACTGGGCCAGAAATGAGCCCATTTTCAGTAGAGGCCCGGGGAGAAAAGCTCCACATGTAGTTACATAAAAATGAACATATAATACAGAATATTTCAGGAAGAGGCAGTATATTACATAAGTAAACAACAGCATCCAATAATATGGTAAGAACTACATACAGTAGTATGTTAATAACATTATATAACTTGGTAATATCAGTAAAGAATTGTTAAAATCATGGTAGAAGTATAGAAATAGACATTTTAGATGGTAGGTAAGATTGTTAGCTGAGAGAGGAGATTGTATTAAATGGAAAAAGAAGGAGGCAGAAGGCTTAAAGTAGGTATGGTACTGCCTAAGTGTCAGCAGAAGGAGTTGATGTGATCGAGAGAAGGGAACAAAGCCTAGGTGTAGAGATAGGATGAGTAGGATTTAGGGAGAGGGTCAGGTAATGGAGTTGTGATTAGGGGTGCAGGTGCATATTCAATGTGATGAGAGGTGAAGTTTAAGGGATTTTTTTAAAAGCAGTGGAGCTACTGATAGTTCTTATTGAAGGAGGGAGATGATTTCAAAGCTTGGAGACAGTTGAAGAATACAGCATTTGACTTGCTGAGAGCTTAGGTTTATCAGTGTTTAGTAGCATTTTGTTTTCTGACCTTAGGTGCCGATTAGGATGGTAGATGGTCAAGATGTCAGTGAGGGCTGGGCAGATTGCTGGGAAGTAAATAAGTTTTTTATGGGCAGTAGTTAGCTGTAGGTATGTGAGGTAATGGGGGAATTCAAGCCAATTAAGTTGCTGTAGTGTGGAACAATGATGAGAGGAGAATTTAGCATTTGTAGCAAATTTGGCAACTTTGTTGTAGCATGAATTGAGTTTAGTTTTTAGGGAGGGCTGAATATTGGTCAAGATGGGGGTGCCATATAGGAGAGTAGGAAGTAGGAATGAGGAGGCAAGAGGTTTTTTTTGCAAAGAAGCTGAGAAAGTAGTTGTGCCTATAGAGGGCACCTAGCTTTTGATGTTTTTTTTTTATGTTGTTATGGATATGTAGGTCAAAAGTTAAATTATCATCAATGATGACATCGAGCAGTTTGGTACTGGGAACAACTTTAATAGCAGTATTGTTTTTGGAATGAACTGAAAATGCAGACTGGTTAACTGGGTTAGATTTTTTGGGGGTAAATATTAAGAGTTTAGTTTTATTAGGGTTAAGGGCAAGATGGTTTTGTGACATCCAGGATTCAGTTGAGGTGAATGCCTTTTGGGTAAGCTGCTGTAGTGTAGAGGCAGATTTAGAAGAGCAGATAATGGTAGAATCATCTGCGTATTGGATTACAGTACTGTGGGTAAGAGTTGTATGAAAGTCATTGATGAGTACACTAAATAGAAGGGGACCCAGTATGGGACCCTGGGGTACTCCTGTATTAGTGTTGGTGAAAGGAGAGGAGCAGCACTGCCATATGGTAGCTTGTTGCCTTTTACTGAGATAGTTGGAAAACCACTGAAGGGTGGAGTGAGAGATGCCAAGGTTTGAGAGTTTAGTAAGCAGAAGGGAGTGGGAAACTGTGTCGAATGCCTTTGATAGATCAAGGAAGAGTGCGGTGACTATGGATCTATCATCCCTGGCTCTATTAATGGTATCCAGGAAGGAAATGAGGGCAGTGTTAGTGCTATGTCCTGGCCTAAAGCCATGTTGAGTGGAGGAAAGGGGGTGGTTTTTAGTCATGTAGCTAAGGAGTTGAGTGTGAATGTATTTCTCTAGTATTTTTGAAATGGGAGAGAGAATGGCAATGGGCCAGAAGTTAGGAATGCCAGAGTTATTGCCGCCTTTGTGAAATGGGAGAACATATGCCTTTTTCCAGATATCAGGTATACAGGATTCATGAATGGACCTGTTAAGGAGAATGCTGATGGAGTATGCAATAGAGGAGGCTGATAGTTGTAAGAATTCTGCTGATAGGTCATCTGGGACATTGGTGCATGGTTTTAGTTTGTGAAGGTGCTTTTGTATGGTAGAGGTAGGTAAGGGGGCTGAGAGAATGTGGGTAATGTAGTTGTTGTGGTATGTAGTGTAGTGGGGTTTGGTTGATCTGTGTTGATGAGTGGGAAGGTGGTAGTAAGCTTAGCAATAGTGTCGATGAAATAAGAATTAAAGAGAGAAGCTAACTCACTGGGTGTTTTTTCTGGATCAGGGCATGGATTATGGATGGTCTCAGGATGGACTAAGGAGTTGATTGCTCCCCAAAATTTCTTTGGGTTATGATTATGTTGGTTTTGGAGGCTTTGGAAGTAATCTTTTTTGTTTTTGAGAACTAATCATTTGGCCTGATTGCGAAGTTGCTTATATTGCATGAGGGTGGCAGGAGTTTTGTTTTTTAGCCAGGTTTGCCAGGCTTTATCCCTAGAGGACATAATTTGCTTTGCTGACTTTGTGAGTCAGTTGGCATGTTTTATTTTGACTCTTTTTAGCCGGAGAGGGGCAAGATCATTTAGGATAGTCAGAAACATAGTATTGAAAAATTCTACAGCTTCATTAAGAAGGAGAGATTTTAGTGGATTCCAGTTAGTATTTTGCAAAGTATCATTAAAAGTATTTGGGGAGAACTGGGACAAGTTCTGGATGTATCTATATTGGTGTTTGTTAGGTACAGCGGTGGGTTTATGTATTATGAATGCTGGAGAGTGGTCACTTATACTGTCTGCAAGAGTACCAGAAGTGGAAATGTTATCAGGATCAGAAACCATGATCCAATCCAAGATTGAACCTTTCCTATTCTTGATGTCAGGTCTGGTGATATCAGAAATAAGCTGGGTATAGATGTGAAGGTTATGTCTAAGGAGTGATTTTTATTGAACATGTCTAACCAATTAATATTAACATCACCTAGGATTATTGTTTAATTTTTTATGAAATTGGTAGTCCAAGCAAGGATATCTTTGAGAATGGGAATATTGTTGCCTGGGGGAATATATATGACTATAATGCGTAGGTTTTTATAGTAATTCAGTTTAAAATAGGTGATAAGTAATTCTGCGGTAGAGAAGGAGGAAATGGGCATAGAATATGAAATTACTGAGAAGGTTCTTAAATATAATAAGGCAATGCCTCCGCCTTTTCTGTGGAGTCTATCTGTTCTGAGGCAGGAATAGTTTGTGGGAAGGAATTCAGAATCCTTTGTGTACGCTTATAGCCAAGTCTCGGGGAAGGATAGACACATGCAAAAAAGAAAAAAATGGCAATTTCCTTATTAAAGTCATAATTTCTCTAGTACAAGAGCTAATAGCAAGATTCAAACAGGAGGTAAATGCTCCCAAATAAATAATTAAGTAATGAAATAAGAACATAGCGCACAAACAAGTGAAGAACTAAAAGGACTATAGGAACACTGAACCATTGTCACTTGTGTATGCCTTAGAGCTACAAAGATTCTCATTTTGTCATATAATAAGTACTATAAGTTAAGATGTCAAGTGTTGTACAAAATAATTTCTGGTCTGTTCTATCACACTTATTGCATAGTGAATCAGTCTCCTCCCCACCCCACAAATGTCCTACCATTCTTTTGTATTACCCCATTTAGAGTCACAGTGATCAAGTGAATTAATGACATGCATTTCATTGTTAACCTAGTTTATAACTACATGCGATCACACAAGACTGAAACAGGTATATTCAGACATGCAGCTGGTGTACTTTCTAGCAGTGCCTCATAATTCAACATTGCATTAATGTCTTCATTTGCTGATGTGTGTGCGTGTGTGCATGTGTGTGCGTGTGTGTGTGCGTGTGTGTGTGTGTGTGTGTGTGTGTGTGTGTGTGTGTGTGTGTGTGTGTGTGTGTGTGTGTGTGTGTGTGTGTGTGTGTGTGTGTACTAAGCGGGTGCTTTTCAAGGTCAGTAGACAAACAAAAAACTTAGATGCACAATATTCTATCTTCCAAACAGGCCTTCTGTCTCCCATCTAAATTTGAACACTCCTCTCTTCTGAGGCAGACCTCCTGGCAGATTTTATTACTTGGAAAAGAATCCCTGAGGAAAAAGGCAATTGCTGTTCTAGCCCTTTGACATTTTCTTTCTCAGATCTCAGGCAGAACTTCTGCACTACACATCTTTAAAAGAAAATGTGAAACCTCATCCATTTACTGAAACATGTTTGTCCTAGCAACCTGAAAGTAGTTTAAACATTTTATGTGCATGTTTCCGCCATTGTGTTTCCTCATTTGGGTTCATTTATTATAGATTAGTTCCATACTCTTATTGTACAAAAATGCCAATTGCAGCTACTCTGTTAATTGTGCCGCAGTGTAGCCTTTTTGTTAAAGTTTTATTGTCTGGTAGTTTTTGAAGTATTTAGAGCCTGTGAGAATGTATAGTAGTAGCTGGCTTGCTTGCTTTTCTTGGTTAGCAGTTTTTGTTTAATTGGCTTAGCAGTTCTAATACCCAGCGCAATCTTTTAAGTGGAAAGTCTTCCTGAATAGCTCCATTGTAGACACTGGCCAGGCTGATGTCACCAGGTTTCAAATACACACAAAAGAATTTTTGGCCATGAGAAAAGTAGTATTAATGCTGATCCCAATGTTCTGAGAACAGTGGGGGGCTGTTTCAAAACATCAACACAAAACAATTCATTGTAGTCATTAATCAGACTTCACACTTGCCGAAATTTGCAATTATAATATAACGTGTAAACAACAAGGTTTGTATACAATTCGTTAAGCACTGCTGCCACCCCACCATTATGCAAGTCACAGTTTAGGTATTCATTATGTAGGTGCTGAAGATGCCAGGAAGGGGTCAAGAAAATATTTAATTGGTGCAGACTGATTCACACATCCCTTTTACATGTGTTAAAATCACACTACCCTTTATTGACTGCTTTTGTTAATAATTTAGCAGCAGGCACTCATGTGAAACATTGCTCATAATTTCCTTTATTTAATAAAACTTACAAATCTAAACCTACTCCAACAAAAAAAATAGATCCTATTTCTCTAAATAATATTTCTTACACCTTCACAAATAATTTGTAAAACTGCAAATACTAAATTTCAATGAAAGAGGAGAGGGAATGTGCATGTATGTGTGTGTATGTATGTGTGTGTGTGTGTGTGTGTGTGTGTGTGTGTGTGTGTGTGTGTGTGTGCGTGTGTGTGCGTGCGTGTGTGTGTGTGTGTGTGTGTGTGTGTGTGTGTGTGTGTGTGTGTGTGTGTGTGTAGGGTATGCATGCATGTTATTTATGCAAGTTTTAAATAAGGTGTGCATGTAAAATGGCAAAAAAAGGTAGTTGAGCAAAGCTATTTAGGTAGGTTTTCAATACTTTGCACAACAGTGATAGACTTTTGCAGACTTGTGTTTAAAGGTATTAGTGTAGACATTGGTAAGTTTAATATATCAGCAAGCATCAGTAATAAGGAACAACATACAAACATCTGGCACTGAATGGTTTATAAATAGTTTGTAAGAAATGCAACACCAAAGGCATAAGATGGAAAATGCAGAAACAACACAGCATGCTTCAAGTCAGCTAGTACATTGTTTTATAATGAAGTATATCTCACTTCTACATTACTTTTACTTTTGAATAATATAGCGGCAACATATACATCTACTATGATCATTTAATCTTGTTTCTTATTACCATGCAATTTCTGCCATTGGATATTCTAGCAGATACAGATGAAAGCATGTAAAATCCCACCACCTCCACACATCTGTCACTCTATTTGTTTTCATTTTTGTGACAAGGTAGTCCCACTGGAAAAGAAAGTCTTCCTTATTTAATGGCAGCAGAAGGAGTCAGGAACTTCCACAGATATGATTAAATGCACCAAGCAGAATATTATAATGAAAAGATATGAAACAGAGAACTATTTCCAGAAACAGTATTCCACCTCATATTAGTCGTATGAAAAATAACAATATGGGTTTCTGTTTTTTATGACATAAGGACCTTAAAAGCATGTATGTTAACTAAAGATATTCAGTGGAATTAGGTCAAGATACTAGAGCAGTAAAAACAATAATTTCCATTTCATCCCTCCCCCACCCCTGAAAATGTGCTTTGTCCAGTGGGATGTTCTCAACAAGTAAACAATAAATAAATACATACAGACACACACGTGTACATGTTTAATAGTTACATTCATATATAATAGAGTCATGTTAGTCCCATGGGGCTCAAATACCTACTTTCTTTGGTAACGCTGGAGAATGGAATTAAAGAACTGTTAAAGTAATACAGCAGAAATGTGAGTTTTCAGGAAATTAAACTTGTTCCTGTCGAATATGGTTTGTTTATGATATTTCCCCTTTATCAATAGGCAGTAAGACATTAAGTCATATCTGAGCTCGATATGGAATCCAAAATAAACAAAAGAATCACCAGTGCTACCTGCGACCTAACGATGTTTACTGCTAAAGTCACTATCTGAAAATTGCACCTTGTCTAAAGGAACTTTATCAGAAAAGTCCATGCAATGTCTTATG
Organism: Protopterus annectens; assembly: GCF_019279795.1. Lineage (NCBI taxonomy): Eukaryota > Metazoa > Chordata > Ceratodontiformes > Protopteridae > Protopterus > Protopterus annectens. The sequence goes on along the minus strand of NC_056732.1, from coordinate 185,536,295 downwards.
ACATTAATATGACTGATAACTTGTAAATATCTGTGTCATGTCACTTATAATATCTGACTATATCTTCAGATATCATGTTACTTATAACATTTGCATATATTTTCAGGCATCTAACTGCTTAATATGCATGCATTCTATTTGCAGTGCCTTGACCAAAGCTTATATATGCAGACTGTTTATATATCTTGTCCTACCCCTTGGGCCTCCTCTGAAAATGGGGAGGCACTCCCTATTTGGAAATTCTTGATAAACAAAGATAAATAAAAAAATAAATATATGAAAGTCCAGGTAGCTGCTCATAACAGAACAGTGACACTATAAGAAATTTACCTTTGAAGGATGATCACAAGATTGTTATAGCATAAGACTCTAAAGGTATGACAGTTGAAACTGCTAAAACCTGAAAACAGTTTCCTGAGTAACATAAAGAAGCCTGACCCCAAGCTTCACTTAATAATGTTACCATGTGACCTACCACTCAGTGAAGCAAGGCTCAACCATAAAAAATGAGCAAGCCAGGAGTGCACTGCAGTGTTAAAATTAAAAGTCTGCCAGAACTGGAAGAACATCCATGAGCTATTGTTGTCATTGTGGACAGTTTTAATCATTGCAACAAGAGGTACATCCCCATGCATATGCTTTCCATTTAATGCAAACAATGTATTCAGAAGCCCAGACTTGACCGAATAAATTAATTGCAAGAACTTCTGAAGGAGTGGACAGATCCTTAGCTGAAGAGAAATGAGTTTTTTTTTTTTGTTTTTTTTTTGCTTATGGTCTTTATGTTGCTTTTTGTTAAGGTTGGCTAAACAATGTTATACTGCTAAACTTGAGATATTAAGGCAAAAATGACAATGAACTGCGATCCACTCACTTTCTTATTAACAAATAATGCATAAATTAAATTAAGATAAATCTCACTGATTCACAAAAGTTGGAGAGGAATGCACCAGATGGTGAGATTCAGAAAATGTGTACTTGAACAGCAGAAATTAAGAAAATATATGGCCTTAGTGCTCTTGGTTTGTGACTTGGAGTAAGCCATTTGCAGTTAGTGCCCTAACCATTTAAAAAAAGGACAAAAAAACAAACAAAAAAACAAAGTAACACTGAGATGCAAAGAATGTGAGAATAGCAAACAGTAGGCTGCTGAACTGATCTTTGCTGGTGAAGTGCGAGCTGAGTTCTTGATTTACTACTAGGTTTTTTCTAGAATTGCTGTAATACTAAAAGATATTAACATGGCCGTACCCTGAAAGGATATGCTCAATAAATATACATTTCCATTGTTTTCTGCAGCCTGACTGCTTCCAGCAGTTATCATAATGACACGCTGGACATGTGCACTATAGCACATATCATACTGCAGATGTCAAGCGTGATATCTACATTTATCAAACATTCATTAGAACATATTCCCTTGCAATACTATGATGTCCTGTTTCCATAGTCTTATGCTTAACTTTTGATTATTACTTGCTTTCCATTTTTTTTTTGATAACTGGGGTGCTTAATCAACCAATATAAATTTTTTTATTTCCTTTTGTTTGGCTGCTTCATATATCTGACTGATACCGGGTGCTGAATATGGCAATGTTATTTTTTGTTTGTTTGTTTGTTTGTTTTTATAGTTTTCCAGATCAGTACTTGGGTCACATGAAAATATGTTTGTATTATCATTTTTCAGCTGATAGTGCAGGATGATATCTGTTTTGTGAGTGCGCATGTCCTCCCCGCGTTTGGGTGGGCATTCGAAAGACATGCATAAATGGGCATGCCTTAGTTGAAGGTTGAATATCGAGCTGGCACCTTGGCGTTCATCAAAATCTACTGCCAATCATTAGCGGATCGGAGTTCCGCTGTGGCGACCCCTAACCAGGAAAAGCCGAAAGACAAAAACACTATGAAATAGCCTGTTTATTTCAACTTCTAGGGGATACTTGATTGCTCTAACACCACTATCAAGGCCTGGACTGGTTCACATAGCTACAACTATGTCAACCAGAAGTGTTTTCATGTCATCGAGCATGTGGTGTGCAATGAACACAGTAATATACAGAATATGTCTACGTGCCATGCAGGCAATTCCAACAATGCTAGCATCTGACATTTGTCCAACCTATACCAGCAATTTGTGCAGTATGACTTCCTATAGGGTCATTTTGCCTCCTTGGCAGTGTTAGATATACCCTGGAGTCATTGTTTATGACACAGAAATGGAACCCACAAAATGGCAAACATGACATGAAGATCTGCACCATTGCAGACCCCTACAACATTGACAAGTATGTGTTTAGATTGTTGAAGATCTGCTTCCATTTTCTAGATTCTTCTGCAGATGTTGTTGCTGTGTCTTTTGGCTTTTCCTGGTTAGGGGTTGCCACAGTGGAACTCCGGTCTGCTAATGATTACCAGTAGATTTTTACATGCCGAGTTGCCGGCCCTGACGCACAACCTACAATGAAGGTACGCCCATTCATGCATGTCTCCACACAGAAGACGCTCTAGCTGAGAATCGAACAGGACAACGTCTTACTGTGAGGTGACAACGCTACCGCAGCACCACCACTGTAGTTCTGCAGATATGTTGCAGTATTCCCCAGACAATTGCAGTAGGATATTTGCTGTCCAGTAATTAAAAGAAAAAAAAAATGACACATCTTACATCTCCCTTTTTCTGAAGCAAAAATAAATGCCTTTGTGTGGCAATTCTTTTTTCAATAGAATTCAATAAAACCTACATATTTTACACTGCCTCTTTGAAAATATGCTTTAATTTTCCATTTGTGACACTCTCTTTTTTTAAACGTGTTTCTTGTTAATATGCCACATTCCTATTGGAAGTGGGAAGAGCTATGAGCAATTTTGTATTCAAATTTTAAGCCAATTCGATGTTCAGACTTTTAGCTTGAGGTTCCAAATTTTCAAAAACCTTAATTCTTAATTTCATGCAAAATGTATTATGTATCAAGTTTGTAAGCTTGTAGGAGCAATACTTAAAATGGCACCCTGATTTGTGGCCTTTCTGTCCTCATTATTTTTGTCTTTTTCTGGAATCCTTGCTCTAAGAGGTTGTGAGACTTGTGAACCACTGAGAAAAACACCACAACCAGTGTACCTATGAAAACAGACAATTAAACACCTGGGTGTACAGCTACTAATATATCACAGTTCCATACCACACTGCTTCAACATTACAGAAAACAGACTGTGCACATAATGTAAACATACCATGTGGTATATGCTGCCATGCCTGAATCCTAGATGTTCTTGTAGGAGAGCTGTCAGTCTTTAATATCCAGATGTTCATGGCAGAAATGTGCCACGATACCATGTTAGTTACTTAAGGTAGTGCTAATCAGGTACATCAACAACAGAGGCATGTGATTCTATGATCAGTTCAGACCTGATATCCAAGCCTCCAGCACATGTCAATGTCTTCCTGTACTATACTAGGAACCTTTCCATGTGAATGAGGGGGGTATCAGAAAACAGTCACTCATCTATGGCCATCCTTTTCCATGCAATGGTCTGAGCCTTCATATGGGCATGCATATCAGATTTGCTGCCCTGTGGCAGGCCTATTGTGATAATCTGTTGTAGCCACCTACTGCAAAATGTTCATGTCACACATGCTCCTGTAACCCCTTGCAGTAACACGTCAGTCTTTGCTGGGGGCACATTTCAACCAACTTATGCAACATCAGTGCCATTTACATTTCTCTGTGTGTGAACACAAGGCTACGGCCAGTACCTGAGCACAACTACCATCAGCTGTATAGTTCCCACAGTCCTGCAGCAGCAGCAGCAGTGTCTGCAACATGAGATATGCTTGCTATACTCTGCTATCACAGACCACATCCAAACAGCAGTCCAGCAAATACAACCTGTGGACAAATTGTGAAATAACATACACCCTTTCATATGCCCAGTCCAACTTGCACCCAACCAAGCAGCATCACTATGTGCCCCACATAAAGCATTCACCTCATAAATAATTTATCTGATCTACTTGAACCACCACACCCTATTCTTGGCATATGTCAAATAGCCAATGTAGCAAAGGGCTTGCAGTCCAATATGTCCCTCTCTATATCACCAACTAGTGTAGCTACACCACCAATCACTGCACCTCAGCTGTTCATCTCCTGGGCTACTGATCCTGGACCTGTGCTCCGCCTGCCATCATTGCCCATTCTACCCAACTCCCCTGTGCTCCGCATCCACTTGTAAGCAGGATGCTATTAGTAACCTCACTTCAGAAGATTGTAAACATATTCATTCACCATCACCATCTGCCCCTAACCTGTCTACCAGTAAAGTGGAAGATGTAGAACAATTTTCCACTTTATGGACAACTTTGATGACCTCTCTTGAAATCCACCTGCTATACAGGTGAAGCTTCAATGCCATGATGAGCACTGCAGTGATGATGGTAGCTCATGTCACATTATTATGGGTCTTAAAGCACACTGATTATGCTAATGAAGCAGTTTCTCTTAAATGAATGTAAATTGCATGATTAGTGCAGTGTAGAGATAGCCCGACTTGTCTGTACACATGCATAGCAAAACGTAAGCCACCAAGGCACTGGCCAGGGCAAAATTAAAAAAATAAACAGTAACGCAAAGAACCAGAAAGTAACTGTCAGGAGCAGCAAAAATTAATATTGGAAAAAAATATAATGTTAACTATTGTAAAAAGGTATATTTTTGCATGTTCATCCAAATCAGTGATCCAGTCTTCATCAGAATAAACCAAAAAAAAAAAAACAAAACAAAATCCTAACCTATTTAAATAGTCAAATACATCACATGACCAATCAAAAATAACATATCTGTAATCTCATTTACATTTTTAAAATAACAGTACTAATATATGGCAGCTGAGTTAAAAAAAAAAGAATGAAGAAGAACTGCACAATGTAAGTGTAATAATAAATACCCTTCAACTTATACATAAAATCACTACATAGTAGTATATGCATATGCCCAAAATTCCTTCACAAATGCACTGCCAACATTTTAAGAAAACAAGAAATATTAACAACCCCATTCAAACCCAGTTTACTGGTAGCATTTAACCTTAGTTGCCAAAGTAATTCTTTATATCCAAGCCCAGTTTGCCAACTGCCACCCCTACATCCACTATAAATTTGTCCAGTATCAAAAACAAATCTTGGATATACGTATGCATGTTTACTTAATACTGTCTTTTGCTAACATGTTCCTGTATTGCCGGTGTGTTTGTATATCATAGAACAGAGACAGACTCCTAAAATCATCAGTGTTTATGAATTGTGCAAGATAACCCACTGCAGTGGACCCACAGTCTGCTTAATGTTGGAAAATTCACTCTCCAGTCATTTATAGATCATTGTTAGTAAACTGCCTACCTGTTTTTCATAATGTTTGGCAGCTGGCATTGAGGGTTAAGGCCATGAGCTGCAGTTCACGTTGGATTCTGTTTGACTCCATTTGCCCACTATGTGATCTTGAGAAAGACATTTAACTGGACAGTACTTGAGGGACTGGAATTTGGACTAGGTTCCTCAATGGTCACATGGACTGGAAGCCTATTAACAACCTATGCATTTACTGTACCAGAGACATTGTGACAATTAGTGCAGAAGCTTAATGCTGGGAGTTGTTCATGATTAGTTCTTGTGACACTGTGATTCCTTCAGCCTTAATCTGTGCAACCTTGAGCAAGTTATTTACTCAGACAATGTTAGGAGTAATCTAGGAATTTAAGCCAGGCTCCTCAATGATCCCCTGGAATACAAGCATAGTAACTACCTATGAACTTAAACAAAAACACAGTGGTTGCATGATCCATGTTTTTGATCATATTGGGGACTGTACTAACTAGACTCCTAAACCAGTCAGGTTTTTCAACTTCATTTTTAAGGTTTTGTCCCCTTTTATAAACAAGAAACTTGGTTTATTCTGATGAAGCTTTTTCTTGTTGTAGAGGACAACAACCCTTTTTACACCAGCTGATATGATATCATTTTCATATTGATTTTCTTACTCCAGACTACCACCTGCTGGTGATTCAGTTACTGTGCACATGCATGGTAGGCTGGGAAGATATTTGCTCATAGCTGGGCAGCTCCATGGCACAACCACAAGGCCACAGGCATTTTGAATTATACTCTGTGGCCTACAATGGCATGATGCCATCTCACTGTCATGATTTGAAGTACGCTGGTATGCTGGTTTATATTACACATGTTTGAAGAGTAATGCATCTTGTTTCGTGAATGTGTCTCTGCCACTTTTTCAAATCTATTGTGGTTGTGCTACTCCACTGTGGCACTGGGCTGTGTTGTGCTGCCATGCTGCCCATTGATACACATCACGTGGCTTCTGCAATGTATAACAGAGAGAATCTTCTCCTATTTCCATATCAACCCTATAAGTGGATGTGACTTACAAAGAGCTGAAAATGAAAGGACTCCTATATGGTGTACGAGGAAGACAAAAATCTTTCTTTATCTTCTGCATCAGCACCACTGGGAGTATCTGCTTGGGGGCTTCCATAGGGCTACCAGTATAACGTGGATGTCTGTCACTGATGAACTGATGTGGCAAATCCGGTTGGATGCTTGCTCTTTCCCTGGCTTAAATGAAATACGCACAATACAGTGTCTTCTAAAATTGAAAAATTTTGCAAGGTGTGGTGGTTAGTACAACAACAGAGTAGTTATTTTTATGGTCATGCATATTTTTATATTTTTGTATTTTAGTGGTTGCATATATTTTAGAGTGTATATATTTTTGGGATTACATCCCTCAGTGGACACACATATTAGTGTCCATTTGTATGGGGACAGTTTAAGGTACTTGCAATTACAAATCTAATTGGAAACCTAAACAACATTTTTATGTATGCTTATTTTTTATGGTTAATATCCTTACTACGACAAAATGTACATATATACTTGGGCTATATAGGGACATGCATTTATATAAACACACATATTTGGTTATTTATCTACATACACATGGTTTATTTGTATTTCTATATAGTTTCATTCATTCATCATTTTTTGGAGATTTGTTTTAATGTGTTACATTCAAGTTAATAAGTATAAATTGCTTAGGATTAAAGTATGTGGTTACATAATGCTGGTCTTATTATTAATACTGTTTTTCACAAGGAAGTTGAGTAAAGAATGTTTTAAATGTATTTTAACACATATTTTAATACACGTCTAATGGCCGGCTATGGCCACGGAGAAAGGGAATGTGTTAGTTGAGTATTGAATGGAGGGGTTGTAAAATAAGTTTCAGTAAACACTAATTACATGTAACAAGTTGTTAATTGTCAACTAATCCACATGCTTTAATTAGTAATTGGAGGAATGAACTATTTAGTAGAGTTGTTTTTCTTTTGGCTTTTCCCAGTTAGGGGTCGCCACAGCGGAACTCTGGTCCGCTAATGATTGGCAGTAGATTTTTTTATGGGTGCTGAGGTGCCAGCTCGACGCCCAACCTTCAATGGAGGCATGCCCATTCTACGCATGTCTTTTGAATGCCACTTGACCGCGGGGAGGACATGTAGACTCCACACATCAGGTGCTCCAGCCGAGAATCGAATGGGAGAACCTCTTGCTGTGACGCAACAATGCTACCACTGCACCACTGTGGCTTGGACTATTTAGGAGAGTGTGTGAAGTAAATACTAGTATCTGTGAAAGTCTAGACGAAAAGCATTTTATAGGATTGTATTTTCTTGTCTCTTTTATTTTTTTGGATTAAATTCCTGGTTTTTAGCCATACTCAGTTACCGACTTTTTGTTTTATCAGTCTGTCATTGTTGTGCCAGGATGGTGAGTGATGCCATGGGCATCACCAGCTGTCATGAGCAGTGCTGGCATAGGCACAGTGACTTGAAGAAGTATCACACTGACCTTCTCTATCAAAAGGAAGACGATGCTAGGGAGATGTCTACAGTAAGCATGACTACTTTGTAATTTCTTTTACAAAAGTAGGCATTATTGTACACCCATATTTAGTTATTGATTTTCATGGACATGCTGTCTTTCTTTTTGTTTTCTTTTCAGTTTTCAGCTTCTGGTAAAATACAGGAGCATCGGTATATATCCAAAGGAGAAATGATCATCTATCCCAGTGTCAGGTATGTATATGGATTAATGTTATACTTGTATATCTCTGACTTGCCCACATCTCTGCTCTTGTATGTGATACTACTAACTAATTTCTGCATTGCTTTATGTCTCTGCTTTGCTTTATCTTTTGTATACATAACACTGTTCTTCCTACTGAATGGCATTCCTGACAGTGACTGGGAACTGCAGAATGGACTGCTATTGGGTGTGACACTGCCACTGAGGTAAATCTGCAGTTATCATTGCTGAGTGCCACATAACTGTCTGCCCATCGTGCAGGTAATGCACACTTCCACTGTTAGCCTGACATGGCATACTGTTAAACTGTCCATGCAAATGTCAGGATGTCATGTAATGCTGCACGCAAGATGATATTCTGAACTGGGCAACATGTGCCCTTTTACACTAGCAACATGAATTTCAACAGTTGGTAAACTGCGTATATGACCTGTTTATAACCTCCTCAAGGATATGCATTTCTTTTGTGCAATGAAGTTGTTTCTTCCTACCTTCAATGCCCATTAAACTCACACTGGTTGATGCTCATGCACTGTGCCATTGCTCTGTATACAGGTAACAGGCTACTTCACACCATATCCCAACCTGTAGTCTAGACACTTCTGTAGAAGGCATGTCTTAAGACTGTATATTGCTCTTTCATTGTATTGCATAATGAAGTGCATTGAACTCCATCTAGATCCTGTACTGCAAATTGATGAAATACAAACTACAGATGATTAGTTTTCCTTTGCTTTGTCATTATCTGTGTCATCATCTTAATTTTATTATTTGTTCTTTGTTTTAATTTTTTTCTCTGTACATTAAGATTCGTATTGTATGTGGACTCAGATGTGTTGTGGCAGTGACCACTATGTCATGCACCTGCCTTACCACTGCCTGCAGGGTACTGGCAATCTCCAGTGTCCACATCTCTGCAAGAAGGTGAAGGTTATCCAGTTATGGTGGTGACCTGAAGGGCTCACGTGTGCCCTCTGGAATGGATTTTCCAAACAGGAAGTAGAAATTCCCCTTTTAGGTCATTGGTAAAGGGGTTGGGAGTTGGTATAAGGGTTAAGGTGTTTACCTCACAGGCACAAGGTACAAGGTTTGATTCTTACCTTTGAACTGGAAATTAGCTAGGCTTAAAATGACCCACAAAGACACCTAGCCTAATACTTACCTATGAGCTATGAGCTAAGAGCTATGCTGTGGGTATTGAACCACTACTAATAGACATAGTGAACTGGTGGCTGCAAATCAGATTGACATCATGTTACGGGTACACATCCCTGACCACTGGGAAGCAGCAGCTGGTTGCAACTATGAAGGCAGACATGGAGATGATTGAGCTCTGGCTGGGTACATCACTGTGCAGCTTGGCAGTCAATCCTCACCCCATCCTCTTCCAAATCTTGATGGTCTCTTTATTTGTCTATCAGTCCCTTTCTAAATTTGTTGGCCAATTCTCCCCAAGTCCAATTGTCTGCCCTCTGTCTGCCTGTATCTCTCCTTTATGGTCTTCTGCATGTGAGTCTGCACATCCCTAGGCTATCTTTGTCTGTCATTTGGGTCCATTTAATTGACCATTTTGTCATTTCTCTATCACCCTTCATGCCACACCTTCTCCATACTACTGCTCTCCTCTACCCTTCTTAAATATAAAATGGCACCCATTCCTCAATATATATATATATATATATATATATATATATATATATATATGTGTTATATTGGTGTCTATACATACAAATATCACATAGTGCCATATTTTACACAGTCAGGTGGCTAACCCCACTATGCTGCACAGTCTGTGAACCATGTTCTCCTATTTTTTGAGGATACTGCGCAGCACAGTACATGCCCAAAGCAGTTGGTCTGCATAACTCTTCCCCTTATATGGCACCATGTAGAGTCTGTGCTGTTGTCCACAGCTCCATTTATTGATGCTTTTAAGATGGAAACACTCAGCATGTTTTTTCAGAGATGGGGGAACACACAGAGACACAGGGAAATATGAAAACTCCAAACAGAGATTGACCAGAGGTCAGGATCAAACTTTGTACATTGTGCATAGGAAGGGAAGACCTTAACCATTATGCAAATTGGCTTCTTATCTTGACAACAGTCAACATGACACCCCAACCCCAAGTAGAAACTGGGAAAAAGGGGTTTGATGATGATTTTATATATATATATATATATATATATATATATATATATATATATATATATATATATATATATATATATATATATATATATATATATATATATATATATATATATATATGTATATATATATATATATATATATATATGGGTCTATGTCAGATAAACAAAAATGCAATCTGTCGAACGCTCATATGAGCGAATAATCATAACATTGATGTTTGTATTCCCCCGTTAAATATGTATTCCTACTTCGAGGTCACACTACAGTTAGGAAAGGGCAAGTATCTCACTCCTCACTGTACTGTGATCCCAAAATACCACTTCTGATGTTATGATTGTTCACTCATATGAGCGTTCGAGAGATTGTGTTTTCATTTATCTAAAGTAAACCCTATATATATATATATATATATATATATATTTGTATATGTATACGTCTAAACTGTCTTACCAGGAAATATTGCAAAATGAAAAACAAGTAATCCAAGCAAGAAGGTGTAGCCCAAGACCACAGACCACACACAGGATACAAAAAATGGTTTAAGTAAGTGCTTTCATCGATTACAGACTTCTTCAGAATAATAAACAATCAAGTGAAGTCACATTTTATACACAACCCTACCAGTTCATTGGATAGAAATAATTAATTAATCACATCATTTCCCCTAACTGTAGTAGATATGAGAAACAAAACACAAAGCCTAAACAATTAATTGATTAAAAAATACATTGATTAAAAAATACACTTCAAAGACCTGGAATAATATCTGTTAAGAACCAAACCATAAAATTAAAAACAGTACATGGACTTTACCCTAAGCAAGGAACTAATGGACAACCTGTCATTGAGCCCAGGTGGCTGACAGGCATCTGTTCTTATTTGACACTTTAGTTCTTAAAATTAAAGGTATTCATCAAATGCCCCCCCCCCCCCCCGATACCCAGGTCAACATGATCAATGGCTGCAAATCTAAAAGAGTGTGTAGAGAAATTCCTGATGTGTTTAAACAAAGCATTACTCTCATTGTGTTGCTTGATGTCGTACAGATGCTGATAGATTCTTTGTTTAAGGACTCTTTTAGTTTTACCTATATAGAATCCATCACAGGAATCGCACATTGCCAAGTAAACAACCCTTTTGGAATAACAATAATACTTTCTTCGGGGCATGTTGGTTCTAAACCCTTTTCCTACCAATTTAACTTTGTCAATAATGTAAGGACATTGTGCACACCTCCCACATCTAAAGTTACCACTACCACTTGGTTTGCATACTTTTTTCTCAACTAGACCTTTTAGACAAATGTCCTTTTTATATACAACTAAGGGATGTCCACCTAATCGGTTGGTCACTTCGGTTTCTAAATTGAGCATTGACCAAAATTTAGATACGACTTTAATGTCAAAAAATGTATAGTGTAGGGAAGAGTTAAAGCCATATTGAATCTGCTCCGCCCCACCAAGTCTGTCTCGTCCCTTTCGGGTCCATGAGTGGATAGCAGAACCTTATATGCCCCCTGCTCCCTTTTCGTTTTAACCTCATCAGCTATGTTGTTGATGAAGATGGTAGGGTAACCCCTTCTCTCCAACATTTCGTGCAGTGTGTCACATTCCTTGACGAAGTCCATATCATTTGATACCATTCTGGCCAATCTCACAAATTGCCCTTTAACCAAAGATTTCTTTTGGTGTAAAAGGTGACAGCTCCGAAAAGTGTAACAATGAATTAGACTAAGTGGGTTTCTTGTATAGCTGGGAAGTAAAGGCCTTCATATCATAGTCCTTTTTAATAGTAATATCAAGGTAGTGTAAAAGGTTGTTATCTTTGGCCATGGTGAATTTCAAAAAGTTGGTTGTATTGTTGATGTAAGTAAAAAATCTATGCAAATCATTTTCACTACCCTTCCGGAAAAGGACTAGATCATCTAAATATCAGTCGTATAATGACCACTGATGTTTAAAATCAGAATCCAATATGTATAAATCTTCCCATTGAGCAAGGACAATGTTAGCAAAAGCAAGGGCACAGCAAGCGCCCATGGCCACCCCCTGTGTCTGCCTAAAAATCTGCCCCTCAAAATTAATAAAGTTATTATTGAGAACTAGCTCCATAGAGGAACAAATGGTTAGGATGGTGTTGTGGTCCATGGTAGTGTTGAAACAAAGATAGTCATAAAACCATTCAAAACCTAAATCATGAGGAATGACGGAAAACAAATCACAAATATCAGTGGTGACCATAATTAAATTGTCAGTGTGCATTTCTGGCTTGATTTTACCCAGAAAATCCCATGAGTCCTTAATCACCCATTGTCAGTCATCCAACACGTTTCACCTTGCTGTCAATGAATTTTGCAAAACAAAATGTTTTTGAGGCTTTAGCATCCACTATTCGATGTAAGGTGGGTTGGCAATGAATTTGTGGACCTTTGAAATTCCAAACATGGTAGGAATCCTTGTGTACTTGAAATCAAGAAACTCAAAAAGGTCGAGACTAATTTCCCATTAAGAAGTAATTCCTCAATGGTCAGGTCGGTATTCCTATATGCTATATTTAGTTCATTCCTGGATACTTCCACATAAGTTTCACTGTACAACAAATCAAAACTTTTACCATTGTAGACCTCGTTGTTCATAACCACCAACCCCCCCCCCCCACCCTTATCGGATATCATGAGTCTCAAGTCACTTTTATCTGTTATATCTTGTAACAGGACCCTTTCTGGTTGGGTGAGGTTTGAAGTGTCACAGTGTCTGGTGTTCTTAAGGACTTCCCTTATCTCTAATTCACAAAAAAGTTCAAAATTCTGCACCATAGGGTGTGATGGGGGAATACATGTACTGGGTCTAGATAACCGTACCTGATTTAAACTTAAAGCTTCATCAGAAAAATGTAATGCAAGGTTTAACCTTCTACAAAAGGTCGTAAGATGTAAAATCACGTCAACCATATTAGCTTTCCTTGCTGGCATGAAATTAAAACCTTTAGAAAACAATTCTGCCCATTCAGGACTCACATTCACCTGGTTATAGTTGTACACAGTAAAATCAGCAGTAAGGTTTTTGACAATGGTAACATCATCACTGCCTGTCAAATAAGCCTTGTTTGTCTCTGAAAAGATTCCCCTCACCCCCTCCACTGACCCTGACGAGATTGGTGACCAGATCTTCAGTTCGTTTGCCCCTGGTTGTTCCAGTTCCTTATTCTCTCTAATCTAAAATTACCATTAAAATCATCAGCATCAATGCCATTATTAAAATCAGAGTGCATATTGTTAGTAAAGTAAGAAGCTTGTTGCCCAGTTGGTGGGTCAGGGAAAGCCTTACCAGTCTTATAGTCATTTTTGTCCCTTAGAAGATTCTTTTCTTTTCTAATTTTTAATTTCTATACCTCATTGTCAACAAACTTGAAAATACTGAAAAACTAATTTTTTTCTGAAGTCAAACAATAAGTTTTTTTATACTAGTTTCAGTCCTATTAATGTCTCAAAAGCATAGCCATTTTCTTGCTGTTATCTGTAATAAGGACTTGTAACAGCTCGCAGCCTTGCTTGTTAAAAAGTTTAATAAGATCTTGATGTGGCTGCGAGTCTTTGATGTGTCCTGTTGGATATTTCCATATCCAGAGACCCTTATGTATGTGTTTTCTGTTTAAGCATACCTCAAAATAATTATTTTCTAATTGTAAACATTTGTACCTTGAATATAAGGTCCTGGAATGTTTTCAGTTGCTGGCCAAAATTTTCCGATGTAACATGAGTGTTAGTAATGATGGAAATCATGTTAAAGTCCGTTCTAAGCCGTCATTCAACAGAAACAGACGTAGTGACATCACTGCTTCCTCCAGGGCACGTCGTTGAAAGAACCCGATCGTTCCGTGAACTACCATTGATTAAAGGAATCATGTCCTGTGCTTCATTATCACAACAATGGTTTGGAGTTTTTTGAGTCACTTTTAGACAGTAAGAGCTCAGTACTTAACTTAGAAATTGATTTGTTGGTAGAACTTATGAGAAATGTATTAGAAAATAATTTCATATACTTTGAGGGGGAGACATTCAAACAGATTAGGGAAGTTGCTATGGGGGCAGCATGTGCCCCCATATACGCCAATTTGGTGCTTTTGCAATGGGAACTAAAATTTTTGTTTAAGTCAGTCTATTGGAGGAACATTAGATTTTACAGGCATTTTTTTTGACAACATTTTTATTGTTTGGGAAGGCCCAGTGGACGCCATTATGAATGTTGTTGAGTTCCTTGGTCAAACTACAAACTTTTTAAAGTTTACCTTTAAATTTGACCAGCAAGGGATTGATTATTTAGATGTGAGGCTAGACAAAATTAATGGAAATTTGAAATCGGGGATCCATAGGAAAAGCACCTTTAGCAACTCCTATCTCCCATATAATAGTGACCACCCGTGGAAACAGAAAAAAAGTATTGTTAAGGGTCAGATGGTCAGAGCGGCCAGAATGACATCTGAGAGGAGTGACTTAACTTTTGAGATTAAGTATATCTCGGAATTATTTACCTCCAGGGGATACCCAGATAATTTAATCAAGGAAGTTGCAAGTGAGATTTTGGAAGGATGGGATGTAAAATTTTTGCCTTTGCTAGGTGACAACATATATAATAGTTGATGGGACTAGTAGAGAAAAGAATTTGAAGAGGGCATTGGTTTTGCAACACAGTGGAGTATCTAGGGACATAAAATATGTTATTGAGAACAACTGGAAAATGTTATGATTTAATCATGACATTGTACGTAAGGTAGGGGAGAACCCTAATTTTGTTTACAAGACAGGGATTAACTTAAAAAACCTTTTTGAAAGGAGTAGTGACCGGAGTGTGGACCAAGGTACCAGAAGATGTGGTAGATGTGGTTATTGTAAGTATATCATAGGGGTGGCAAATATCACTTTGGACAATTATGCAAAAAGTAGAATACAGTTCAGAAAAGGTAACTGTATGACTAGGGGTATAGTATATTTAGCCTTAAGTAAGGACTGCCCAGCATTTTACATTGGAAAGTCTGAAAGGGCACTAAAAAAGCAGATTTATGAACATACTTAAAACATTAAAAAGAAAAAATTGAATAGTGCACAATATAGGCACCTGCATACGGAACCCAGTCATGTAGGTTTCTTTTTGGGATTTTGGAACATGTATGCATGGATCCCAGAGGGGGAGATTGGGAGAACTGGTTAGGCTGCAGCAAAACCTTTTGGCAGTTGAAACTGAATGCATTCCAACCCCCAGGTCTAAACGATCATATTTCCATCAAAGCCTACTTAAAGCAAAAAAGTGAAAAATTGTAATAAATCAAATTGTCATACATCTTTTGTGGTTTATGTTGTGAAAAGCTTTTTATGCTTAAAAATGTATGAGTAAATATTTGTAATGTATTTATAACATGTTACTTAATGTATAGGGACGATTGTAAAATGTGCTTTTGATTACATCTACTTGTGGGTTATTGTGTAACATTTGTTATGGTTTTAGAATGACTCTTTAAATTTTCTGGCACTTTTTTCATGAATGGGAATATTTATAGACCTGATTTTATGTTTGCATTTACACTTGAACAAGCCCTGTATTGTTGTCAGGGTGAAAGCGCTTGTGGTGAATTTTTAAAAAAGTAAACCTTTCTACTGGCTGACACCTGCTGCTGCGTGGACCGTTTGTTTGATTATTAGTTTTTCTTTTCGGTCCTGTACCTGTTGCTATTTTTGAAATTTTAAAATTTCAGTGAACCTATATATGTGTGTAAATATATATATATATATATATATATATATATATATATATATATATATATATATATATATATATATAAACACACACACACACACACACATATGCATATACATATACATATGTACAGAAATGTATATATATATATATATATATATATATATATATATATATATATATTTATTTATTTATTTGGTTACCGGGGAAGTCCATTGGGTCAACATGACCCATTTTCAGTGGAGGCCCGGGGAGAAAATTTCCAAGAAAGCATTGTACAAGTTCAATTGCAATAAAATGCAGGAGTATACAAGATAACATTGTATTGAGAAACACAAATAAGAATTTACAACAAGCATAGTTGGCAGAATCTGTTAAGACAGAAGTTAAGGGTGATTCAGTTACTTTTAATGCAAGGAAAAATGAGTGTTGACAGTGATTGTCAGTTAAATTACATGTATTGAGGAATCAGATTATGCTTGCTTTATATACATAATTAAAGTAGAAAGTAGAAAATTATTCACAATATTTACATTAATTATAGGTTTAGTCAAGTGAGCACAGCTCTAGGAATTTAAGTTGGTTAAAGATAGTGAAGCTAAAGAAGTTAAAGAGGCTTGTAAAGGGTTATAGGTATGAGACTGTGGGAGATTTTGAGAGCTGTGTACCAGGGGAATGGACCCCTAGGGCATAGAGATAGCAAGGATTAAGTAGGGTGGAGGCAGGTGCATTTCCATTTAGTGGACAAGTGTTTGAAAAGTTGGCTTTTGAAGTTGTCAGAGTTAGATGTGGTTCTTAGTGTGGAGGGAAGGGAATTCCATTTTTTGCCTAGACCATAAGAGAGGAGCAGATGGCCAGCAGGGCGCTTAGGTTTGTGGATAGCAATTAGATTCCAGTGCTCAGATCTAAGTGTCCTGTTAGGAATATAAGGAAGAAGGATATTAGCTAGAGCAGGGCATTTTGTGGGATGAAATATAAGTCTATTTGCTGTGGATAGTTGCAGGTAGTCCATGTGGTTAGAAATTTCTAGCCAATTCAAGGATTGAAGGGTGAGGCAATGATGGGTGGAATGTTTGGAATTGGTGGCAAATTTAGAGATTTTATTGTAGCAGGTTTCTAGTTTGGAGGTCATAGAGGCGGACAGATTGGTTAGGAGAGGAGCACCATATAATAAGGAAGGAAGAAGATATGTAGTGGCCAAAGTATGCCTAGTGGAATTAGAGAGAAAGCAATTGTTCCTATACAACATACCTAGCTTTTGGTGGGTTTTTTAAATGTTTTGTTGAATGTGGGTGTCGAACTTGAGGAGTTCATCAACAGTTATGCCTAGGAGTTTTGCAGAAGATACCACTTCTATGGGTGAGTTGGACTAAGGACTTTGAATTCATTTTTGTTATAGGAGTAGGTCTTAGAGGGGGGAATAGTAGGATTTTAGATTTATTTGCATTGAGAGTGAGGTGGTTTTGGTGCATCCAGTTTTCTGTATGTATATATACGTATATATGGGTCTACTTCACTTGCTCGATCTGTCATAAGACCGACTTGCAAAAGACCGAGCCCATTACATCGAAATTTCACAACACTGACTGTTCAATTAATCGACTTTCAAATGCATGACTTTCAAAACACCGACTCCCATATAAACAACATATTTCAAAAGTAGTTGCGAGAAATACCATCAGTGTAAACAGTACAGTCTTCTAAAACTGTCCTCCAAAATATTACTTCAGATTGTAGATAGATCTAAACAGCATCGCTGTTAGGGTATAACGTCTAGTCTTCTTCTTCTTCTGGCTTATCCCAGTTAGGGGTCGCCACAGCGGATCACCTGTCCACTCATGATTGGCAGTGGAGTTTTACAGTGTCGAGTTGCTAGCCCAGTGCCCAACCTTCCACAGAAGGCACACACACACACGCACTCATGCCTAGGGCCAACTTAGAGTGTCCAATCCACCTACAGCATGTCTTTAGGATGTGGGAGGAAACCGGAGCACCCAGAGGAAACCCATGCAACCACAGGGAGGACATGCAGACTACGCACAGAAGGCACCCCAGCCGAGGATCGAACCAGAGAACCTCTTGCTGTGAGGCGGCAATGCTAACCGCTGCACCACTGTGGCCACCCAGTGTATAACGTCTAGTAATATTTTAAAATATAAAGATGACATGTAAGCAATCAAATCATACAACTCATTCTACAAGTGAGCCCCCATCATCCAACATTTTAAATCTTCAAATCCAGACATTCAGCACTTCACATCTGCAGTTCCAGAAATCCGGAATTTAATACTTTATATGCACGAAGTCAGACATACAACATCTCCCGAAATATTACATATACCATGTAAAACTAAAATATGATTACTTTTTAATGAAATGAACTGTAATAAATATTTCTGACCATGCCTGAAATTACCTACAACATGTTCGCCATGTTTCTAAACACACTCATTATGAACTACAAATATTTAAACTGATAGAACACTATATAGACAGAAAAAGTCTGCATCTCTGTATTTCTACTACATAGCAATTAAATTGCTACTCATCAAATAAATACTGAAACCTATAACATTTTAAAGGTTATATTTTAGCAGGGGGGCTGTGCCCCCTGCACCCCCCAACCCCACAAATTAAATCTACTAACTCCAAGATTGCACTACACTGAGGAAATGAGCATATTTCATGCTTCGCTCATCTATACACACACACACACACACACACACACACACACACACACACACACACACACACACACACACACACACACACACACACACACACACACACACACACACACACACACACACACACACACACACACACACACACACACACACACACACACACACACATTATGTGTGCATGCTTGTATGTTATGTATTTGTCCACACAACTCTTCCCCTTTCTCCTACTCTGTGTCTGTCTACTTTTACTCCCTCCTTTCTTATTGTCTTACCAACACATTTTCTTCCCATTTACAATATAAATATGGTAGAAACTTTGTTGTGTAGCTCTTGTCCAAGCTCACAGCTGTACCCATAACTACACATCAAGGCACATGTAAGTCTACATCATTGTAAGTACATTACATGCATACATCTTGGCTTAGGTGGTCATGTGGCCTATCACAAGAATGCCATTTTATTGCATGACTAATGCTCCTTTTCCAGCAAATTACCTTGTCATGTCAGCCTACCCTGGTATATCTGTGCAGCATTGATCCTAGTACGTACTTATTCATTGCCAGTCCACACTGTACAATATTGACTGTGCTATTTTTTTTTCACTTCGTACCTGCATTACCATTTTTTTCTGCCAGCCTAGTGCTTGATTTTTTTACCTTAATGGGGCACATTATCAATATCTTCTCTCTTCCTCTCTCTCTTTTTATATTCCCCCCAGCAAATAAATACAGATGCATGTGTGAACAAACACACGCATACACACACACACACACACACACACACACACACACACACACACACCATAAACACACACACACACACACACATACACACACGCATACACACACACACACACACACACACACACACACACACACACACACACACCATAAACACACACACACAAAAGATCCTAGAGTTATAGACTCGCCATATTATTTTTTCCCAATATGTTTCACATATTATGAGATAACTAAGCTAAGTACATCTTATAAAAACTTTCAGGGTATTCCCAAGTCCATCTTTAATCTGACTTTACTACGTGGCAAAATGCTACATTTTGGTATAATTTCTACAAGTTCTCACCATGTTATCTTTGCTTGTTTTGGATCAAGAACATTTGCAGTTGTCAGTGCTGTAAGCCTGTTTAATTCAGTAAATGTTGCCTTATTTCACAATTTACTTTCAACATTCCAGCTGTACCTAACACAAGATACATTTTTCTCACCTCACCCAGTTGACAGAACTGCTAATTTGTATCAAATTGTGTTTCTCAAGGCAGAGGTAGCGTCATAAGTCTATGATTACAACCACAAAGTTGTGAATAGGAGAGCCATGAGAATCTGGTAACATGGAGTATTGCCTTACTCATCTTGGAGTTTGTATGCTGTAGCAGGGATGCGGGGTACAGCTCCCCACATCTGGAGGTACATGGGCAAAGTCCTTCAGCAAAAAATAGTTTAATCATTTTACAGTAAGTTTTGATATTCAGTGTAATAGCAACTCTTTGAATGATATGTTCAGTTTTTGGGACTAACAATTATGGGTCTCTGACTTCAGCCATGAAGCCATCTGCCCAAAGGCTAGGTCACTCAGTCAAAACTCTTCAGGCAGAAGATACAATGACCTGAACTGGCATTTCAATATTTTTCTTTGGTAGGAGGGTATTGCTTAGACATACCATAATGAATTGATCTCTGCCCACTGCATCCATTTAAACCGATTAACTAAGTTTATAGCAGCGTGGAGAAAATGAGATTCCAGATTAGAGTGATCACCCTATTCTGTCATTCACCTATCTAAAATTCTTACACATAAACCTTTTGCAAAAAAGAGTCTGTCTTTAACTTGATAAGTAAGTATGCACAATGGAATGTAGTAAGTGGAAATTCCAAATTCATGATGGAATTGCATAACAGAGTCATAGATTATGATGTTAGTTTTATATGACTTAATTGCAGCACATAAGCTTTAATTTTGACCTTTAGTGTCTTCTCTGCCATTCATTACACATCATTTTGTTTTTACTTCTGGGGTTGATCATTTTTTATTCAATATTCAGCGAACATTATTTTTTATACATGTTTATAACAAGGGCATATTAATTAAATCTATTCGGAAAGTACAGTTGTGTGAGTAATCTGACTGTAGCAGTAGATGTTTGAATGATCACTGCTGCAGTAGTCTTAAATATATCAACTATATTGTGCAAGGATATAAAAGTCAGCCAGTTTCGAAAACTTCACGCACTTTCCATGCACTCATACCATTAGGCAGCTCAAGCTGGGTTGGTTTAATCAAAAAGCACAAAGGGATGAAGGAAGGTAGTGGCAACTGTAGCAGTGATTTTTTGAACATCTACTGTTATGTTAAGTTTACTTACACAACTGTACTATGTTCATCATACTGATCTCTAATGCAGTAGCCTTATCTATAGGGGTAGACTACCCTTAATTACTACATTTGAGAGGTGGAAAGAGAAGCATTCAGGAGTCCCTGGATAATGGCCCTAGCAAAGCTTGATCTAGACCTAAAGAAGGAATCAAGCTTGTATTGATTTTTAAAAGTATATACAGAGGACCAAATTGCTGCTTCTAGAATACTTCTAGAATTCAATCCTTTCCAAAAAGCCATAGATGAAGTCAAGGCCCTTGTAAGATGAGACTTAACACTGACTGGAATAGCTTAGTTGTGGTGATAATAACAAAATGTAATACCCAGAGAACAATTTAGAAATATTCTCTGTAGACATAGGTTGTTCTTCTTACCTTCCCAAGAAATGAACAACTGACCAAAAGATCTGGAAGATTTTGTTCTGTCAAAATAGTACCTAAGTTGAGTGTGGACATTCAAGGTGTGGAGTATCTTTTCTCCTTCATTTTTGTGTTCAGGAAAGAAAACAGGGAGATGAATAATGTTGGGCACTTACGTATTATTGCAACCACTTTTCTAACCGATAATATGTAAGCACCAACTACTTGTGTGGTGTTCAGGTGGTGAGAAAAGCATTTGACATAATTGTGTCAATTGCAAACTGTAGAAATTTTGAAAATATTCACAGATCTTTAGCCTCCTCTCCTCCAATTATTTTAGGTTTCCGCCAGATATCATGCACCACCATGTTGACACGAATGTGTGTCATCGTTACCTAGCAGGCAGACCTTCCCTTCAGTTAAGGGTGAAAAGTGAATGCACAGGTTAAAACTGGTAAAGTCCATTTTCAGTTTGTACAATGTGACATGCACTGATCATTTTCCTGGAGTAAGACATGAACTGGCCCGTTGCACATAACTGCTGCTTTTCTTCCGAGTGCGAGTGATTGCTTCAGTGTAATGACTTCACATTTGTGTGTGACTGCCATTCCAGCTATACATACCTGTCAACTGTCCAGATTTGCACACAATGTCCAGCTTTTTTACACATATTTTTTGGTATGGTCCTCATAAAATGTGTGACTGTCTACCAAGGCAGCCGGATGATCTCAGGATGGAAGTCAGTAGGTACTAAAATACATATGCAGTATGTGTTGCAGTGGCCAGTTTATTTTTACTTTTCAGTGTCATTGGCAATGGACAGTCCCCAGGAAGAGGAATTTACCCTTTATGCCTGTTCCCCTTTCAGAACCCATGTAATACCCAAGTTATTTGGAGTTTACCCAAGTTATTTGGAGTTTACACAACCCTTTTTCTCTCCCATACACTTGTTCCGCAATGACATTATCAATTACACCACGTTTGAAATGTGGTTGCGATAATACGTAAGTACCTAATCTTGCTTAAAGTGATCTTGGATACCACTTTAGGTATAAAAGAAGGATTAGTTCTCAAAGCAATGCTGTCTCTGTAGAAAATGACATAGGATTGAGTCATCATAAGAGTTTGCAACCAAGATGTTCATCTTGCAGCGTTCAGAGCAATCAGTAAAACAGTTTTCATTGTTAGAAACCTCAAATCAGCCTGCTCGGCTTGTTCAAATGGAGTGAGTATTAGATTCCCGTAACACAAAATTAAACTCTCAAGGGATACCCACTAGTTTTCTTGGAGATCCCTTATGCAAAACCTCTTTCAAAAAAATTTTCACATGGGAATGCATTGAAAGAGGGAGATCCGTGAGCAGAAATGCTGAAATGGCTGATAAAAGAACCTTGGTGGTGGAGGAGTAAGAAAGAACAAAGGATAGTAACTCGGACAAATATTGTAAAACCAGAGAAACACTAGCCTTGAATGGGTGCTACTTATGCTGATGGCACTAAGAAGAAAAGGTTGTCCATTTGCCAGTATAAGGTTTTCTAGTAGCAGCTTTTCTTCCCTCCGTTAGTACCTGCTGCATGTCCTCAGCAAACAACTGCCTAAAGGCAATTAAGGCCCTAACATCCACACAGTCAGTTGAAGCTGACTGGGGTCAGAGTGTACTAACACCCCTGTCCTTGTGGGAGTACATCTACTCTATGAGGAAGCTTGTGGTAATTGCCCCTGGCTGTTTCCAAAAGAAGGGAGAGCCACTGTTGTCTGGGCCAGAAGGACCTTGCTACAATGATCTTGGAGCATTCCTTTTGAATCTTCAGAAGTATCCTGGATATCAGTGGAAAATGTGGAAAAGCATACAAAATTCCCACAGATGGTTCAAATCTTAGAAGACTCCCCAATCTAGTTTCCAGTTGTGAGGGATCTGCCTTTCTCCTGCTCAGCATGTCTACCACAAAGTTTTGCTCTGATGGGCTGTATGATGCATGTAGAGTGAGATTGTGCTGTAAAGGTATATCCCAAGCTATACTGGCTGTTCTACAAAGGAGGTTAAGACCTAGTTCCTCCTTGCTTGTTGAAGTACCACATGACTGCTGTTTTGTTCATAACAAGTTGGAGAGGTCCAGAAAACCAAGGGTGATTCAGAGAGTTGAAAGCCTTGATTAGAACAAGACTTTATTTTATATTTATGTGATTGTGTCTGTCCTTGGTATATATACATATATACAGAAATCTGGAAGAAAAGCTTTTTGAACGGAGGTGAATAGGAGACACTCCAAGAACACAATCCTATGTGATGCAATCAAAAAGCAGACATTTGAGCGCTCTCTTGGAACCCCAACTTATTTAAGAGATCTCTCACCCAACTGAGAGATTCCTGATACACTGAAAAAGACTTTGCAAAGATAAACAAGTTGTCTAAATATGGAAAATGTGAATACCCTGCAGCCTGCAATGAGATATAAGTTGAGCTAGACACTTTGTGAACATTTCTGGTGCAGTGGATAGCCCAAAGGGTAAGGCAGATAACTGATAATGTGATCCAGGCAAATAAAACGTTAAGAAACACCTAACATCTGGATGGATCACCCCTCCCATCACACTTTTGATAATCTCTGCAGCAGAGGGACCAAAAACTAAATCTCTATCTAAAGGAAAATTTAAAATCCCATTTTTCATATCATTTGGGAGGTTCTGCGATGACAGCCAGGCAAACCTCCTCAAAAGACTACCAGTGGCCATAGCCTTGGAAGCCATTGACGAAGTATCGGCAGAGTCATTCACACACTTTAAACAATGAGCTGTGTCCTGTGAGATGGAAGAAACTAAATCATTTAAAGCAGAATGTTCTTCTTAATAAGAAACTGCAGTCAAAATATTCCTCATAATTTCATAATTAGTCAGAATAAACTTTAACATATGAGCCTGACAATTCAAAATTTTGCAAATCAAAGTTACAGATGCGTACACTTTTCTCTATACTTAGCAATTACTTTCCCATCCTTATAAGATAGTGTAGCACAGCACTTGGGGGAATGGGTGAAAGTTATGGAAGTTCTATTAGTAACAGCTGATAGTATTTTCTGAGGGACTAAGAAACCTCAGTGATCTCTCAGTGAAAACACTGGCACATTCTGTAACTAGTATCAGAGAAAGTAAATCCCTCACAGGGAAAATCAAATGCTGTGATCTCCTCCAAATCTAAATCAGAAATCTGAGCAGAAAACCCTGCATTTATTCTGTCATCCACCTGTCCAGATTCAGCACCTTGAATCGCTTCAGGAAAAGAAGCATTCCTTTTTCTTTTACTAGACACCACATTATAAGAAAGATCAATAACTTGAATTAGACCCTGAGCCAGATCTAGTAAACTACTATACAGAGAAATTTGAGCAGGAGCAGATACATGTTTAATTTTCTGTTTCTTTTTGATAGGATAAATTGGGCCAACAGGACTGTTAATGGCAGCAGCAACTTCCCCAGGGATGGAAACAACATTCTGACTAAACAGGAAAGGCTTCCCTACTCACTCTCACAGGACCAGCAAGAATGGCTCTCTCTTTCCTCCTGAAGGGACCCCAGCAGCTGCAAAGGTTGTGGCTAATCCCAAGCTCATTGTGACTGTATGTGCTACACTAGAGGGATCCAGGCTAAAGGCTGAGTGGTCTGTGGCACCAGCTTTGGCCAGAGAAGAGTCACCCATATGTGGTTGAAGCAAATTGCTAGCCTGCTGTCGTGGCAAAGGATGCTGACTTAACTTTTTATTTCCATGACTGGGTGAAGGATCAAACACAGGACCCATAGTTTGTTCCTTTGTCAAGCTATAAAATGTGTCTGTTTCCTGGGGAAAACAAGCAGCACAAGCCAGTAAACATTTAAAGTTGTAAAAGTCAATTTTTCCCAATTAAAACACAGTAAAAAACACGTTACTACACTTTACTAGCCCCTAAAATTAAAATAAACACAGCTACTCTACAGAAAATTAGGTTTTTAACTACTTTAAAATTACTTCTAAACTGAGAGGAAAAAAGTGTGCTTCTATTTAAAAGTACTGTAAAGTCTTGTAACAGTCTATTAAAATACAAACTCATAGATAAAAGCAACTTTTCTAAACAGGAAAATATATTTAAGCAATAGATTTAAAATGTGGAAGGGAACTTTTCTGCCCAGCAATGGAACAGCACAAGCTGACCATCGATCCTCGAAAGCCTGAAGGGGAGCAGTCTCGCCAGCATCAAGAAAGCCTTGAAGGGCTTGCCACTCACACCTCTGTTTTTTAGGCATCTCAGCTTAAGCTGCCTGGTGGTTTGAGCATGTGGAAGGTGCCCTGAAGCTTTAGTATCTGGCCATCCGTTATATCCTTGGCAGGATATAAACCATATAGCTAAGGGTACTGCAGCAGCAGTGATCAATATGATGAACATCTGAAGACTATTCTAGTTCTTCGTAGTTCTGTCAAGTCTTTCTTTTGGCAAACAAATTTAAATGCCACCAGTTCTCTGTGCATTGCTCTTGATAATTGTTTATCTTGTAAGGTTTTATGGCTTCTCAACTACACCTATGTATTAGTTACTGATAACAACTTTCATCAGATGGTCTGTCATACCATTTTTCCTTTCACTGATGCGAAAATAAAAACTCTGCATAGATCTCCTGCAGCAGCAGTTACTTGTATTTCCATTATGTGCCACATTATCATCTTTGCCTTTTTGCTACTTATTAGAGAACATTGTATATTTTTCCTTCTTGCGTAATTCCCTTATTTACAGTAGTGTTTCTAATAAAGAATCATTTATGTGAACTCATGTTTTTTCATACTTGTGCACTTCCTCAAATGTTATAATGCAGATGTAATTTAACACAAAGATTGTTGTTGTGAAGATTAGCCTTTGATAACTTTCATAATGTGATCATCAGAGAATAACTTCCTTTATCCTGCTTCTACAGCTAAGTACTGTGCTGCAAAGTGCATAATAGCCAATGACTCTTATAGAAAAGTGAAATGTAATGCGCCACAAAATAGAAGAAATAAAAACTACATGAACTATAAATACTATTGATCCCCAAATGTACAAATATTTGCTCTGATGATGACTTTCTGATATGTTTATTCTTGCCTACAATGGGGGGGGGGGGTTAATCAGAAAAATTCACTTCACTCACTTCATAGTAGCAAAGTGCCAACTGGAGTAATGTCACAAGAGTGTTTCCTGCACAAGACACATTTATTTGGGCCAATATGGTATTGGTATTTTGTGAAATGTGCTGCATTGTAAATTTATACAGATGTATTATCGGCATCAGTTGCACTACTGAACAGTAGTGAAGGGGCAAAACTATTATCAGTCATGTGACCAACATGGTGAGAAAAGTAAGGTGGGATGTCCAAGGCTATACATGCTCACATCCACAATATCACCTCATAGAAGCAACTCAGACACTGTGAGAAGGCAACAGAGGCCAGCACATCAAAGTGCCAACACAGTTCTTTATATAAATGAGGATGAAAGGGATAGATATTAAGGGAAAATAACAAGTAACTGTACCACACAAGTGACAGATGGTTGGATGAAGAGTAGAAGGAGTGGGTAACAGGAAGCTTGTGAGAGAGGATGGATGGAGTAGGGAAGGTAGAGAGTGCAGAAAAAGAGCATAAAATGCAGCCATAGACAGACAAGGGTATGTGGCAGTTAAAGTGGGGACAACAATGGGGGAATGCAGACATGCAGAGGGAAGACAGCTGGTCTTGGGGGGGGATTGGATTACAACCATGGCATAGAAAATGTTATAAAAGGCTGAAGAACACCAGGGAGGGGACAGGAGTGTCGGGGGGGGGGGGCTGTCTAACAGGCCAAGTGAAGAATCTACTGAGGTATCAGACAAATCTCATCTCTCATTGATGATCTGGGTAGGCTCTGCTTCTGGAGGCATGGTGGTCAGTACTGGAGGGTCACAGCTTTACCAGCCATGTCAAGAGTTGCTCGGTGGTACCATCTGCAGTACTCTGGTTGAAACAAGCCTCTATAACTCAAACTGAGTTACTTCAAGGAATGCCTCAGGGCCAGTCTCAGAATAGAAGCCTAATCCTGAAATGTGGTACAACTCAACTTCTTTGCTTAGTAATTCTGGACCAAAATAAAAAACATTTTAAATATTAGCCTGATTCAATTAAAAAGTTAATGGAACAAAAGGCTTTGCATCAATATTCATTTTCTGAATAATCTGAAGCATAAAATGCCAGACATTAAAGTTTCATACTATTTAATTTACTGAAGGATATGATCCATAATGACTCCAACCTGCTACCTACCTGAATAGCAACTATATTCCCCTCTTCCTCCACATGTGACCCATACCCTTATGATAGGATTGCTTTCACCTGTGACTGTGTCACACCCTCCACAGATGATAGTAACTGTGCCCTATCACCCTCTGGCCTGTGTAGCTAAAGTAATATCTGATTTATAGGATGGCCAGTCAATGCACTGCAATGCATAGCCTGGGTGTGATAATGTATGCATTGGTTTTATTCTGTGTTCTTGGTATCATGGCCCATAGCTGTGGACCAGAGGTCTTCTTTTTGCCATCTACTACTGCGACAGGTTTCTCAAGCAGTACTGCAATACTTCCATATTGCATTTGTTTGTGCACAGGTCTCTCAAGCAGTACTGCAATACTTCCACGTTGCATTTGTTTGTGCACAGGTCTCTCAAGCAGTACTGCAATACTTCCACATTGCATTTGTTTGTGCAAAGGTCTCTCAAGCAGTACTGCAATACTTCCATGTTGCATTTGTTGTGCACAGGTTTCTCAAGCAGTACTGCAATACTTTCACGTTGCATTTGTTTGTGCACAGGTCTCTGAAGCAGTACTGCAATACTTCCACGTTGCATTTGTTTGTGCACAGGTCTCTCAAGCAGTACTGCAATGCTTCCACGTTGCATTTGTTTGTGCACAGGTTTCTCAAGCAGTACTGCAATACTTCCACATTGCATTTCTTTGTGCACAGGTCTCTCAAGCAGTACTGCAATACTTTCACATTGCATTTGTTTGTGCACTAACATATTATGTGTCACTGCATATACTACAGATATCTGGCAACAGTTCTCAGCTGCATACTCTAGTGTTGCACTAGAGGTATCCAAGCAGTGCAAGAATCTCCACACAAATCCAAACACACATTCAACATCATTCTGTGACTGCAAATAAGTAATGTTAGGAACCATTTCAGTCATGGCCTGGGGATTTTGGATGGTGGCCAAGATTCCAAGGCATACCCAGCATCATCTGCAATGCACAACAGTGGACAGCACTATACTTGGCTTGTTGCCTACTTGAATGAGAATCATATATCCTGACATATATACCCTCCAACATGTGTACCTGCCAACTAAATGACCTTCTAGAAAGTCAGTCCACAAAAAAAAAAAAAAAAAAACATGTAAAGATCACACTTCACAGAGATATGAATCATATAAATTGCCTGTGACGCAGACAGATGCATTGTATATAAAACCCTAAACATTACACACCACCTGACAGTTGTTGAATTGGAAGCCCTTCTGGTTGAAATACCATACAAATGTGGAGCAAATAGGTCCTTTATGGTGATATGGGTGCAACAAATAGATGACAAACTTCAGAGAAATTGGTTATATTGTAAAATGCCTGTAAAGTGATAGCTTCCTCCTCAGGTGTCTGCAGAAACCATATATGCTACTACACATGCTTTAGCATCTCACCAGGGAACCAGTGTAGGATTCTCAAAGCTGCGGCTTGCATGTCCCCTGTTAGTGTAGGATTTTAGAGGCTGAGGCCTGCAAAGTTCCTAGCATGTCTTTGTTGCAGGTTGAAAGGTCCCCTTAGTTAGGATGTTTAACTCATTAACTCATTAACACGTAGCCTGAGTGGAATTTCATACCTCCTGAAACCTACAGATTTCCTGGCTATACAACTTTTGCCTTAGTTAAATTCCTGAGAATTCAGTTTTGGAACCTACCTGTAGGAAAATGTCTGTACCTTGATAATTGTAAAAGTTAAAAAAAAAAAAAAGAGTAAAATAAGAAAGTTATTCAATGCATACTTCTCTTCATAGTCCTGATGTTTATATGTCAGACAACCATAATGGTTATTTTATATTGAACAAGTGATGAGCTAATACATATTTTATAGGAATTTTACCAACAACATTTAATAGTCTCTAACCATAGCAGATAGACCTCAACTATAAGTGTTCATGAAAACGTAATCTTCAGTTTACTGCAAAACAGTTTTGTATGTGTCATTCTGTTTAATAAACTGGCATAATAATGACTTGTATGCATATTTGTTGTCACCTCACAGCAAGAGGTTCTCCAGTTCGATCCTCAGCTGGAGTGCCTTCTGTGTGGAGTCTGCATGTCCTCCCTGTGGTCGCGTGGGCTTCCTCCGGGTGCTCCGGTTTCCTTCCACATCCCAAAGACATGCTATAGGTGGATTGGAAACACTAAAGTGGCCCTAGGCATGAGTGCATGTGTGCATGTGTGTGCCTTCCGTGGAAGGTTGGGTGCTGGGCAACCCAACACCGTAAAAACTCTACTGCCAATCATGAGCAGACAGGTGATCCACTGTGGCGACCCCTGACCGGGAAAAGCCGAAAGATGAAGATGCATATTTGTATATTTAATGGACAACTAAATGTAAATATTTTCAAAGAAGTGTTAGACATCAACTAACATTGCAAAGCTTTTCCAACATTATGCATACTTTCTTTTGATACCATGAAATACCATATAAACCCATTCTGGTCAAATTTGTTAGGGTAATTATTAAAATATGCCATGTAGTCATAATGCTTAAAAAAAAAATAAGTCACATTTTCTCAGGTGCTGACATCCCCTTTTGTTTGAGGAGCCATTTGTAACCTCTTTTGTTTATATGTGCATGTGAAATGCTCTACCATTTGTCAAGCATCTCCTTTTTGTTTGTCTGTTCTGTTCTTTTTTCTTGTTGCTGTACTTGAAAAGCACTAGCATAAAGCTGAGTATCTATTACTGTTTGTGACCTTTGGAGCTTGTAGGGAAATCTTTTGTCAAGAGAGGCCTAGCTGTTTCTTTGTGGGAGGGGGATTCGGTCTGGTCTGATCTAGCTAGAGGCATTACTGCAAGGTAGTGTTGTTTTTTTTTTGATTCGATAATTTGGCTAGTTTCTGTTTCTTTGCTTTAAATAGCCAGTGTTTAAACCAGTTTGTACTTGTTTACGCAAAGCTGCAGTGAGATAGGCCTTCTGCCATTGCTCTGCTGTGATACTGGAAAAGATAAGTACTTATTTTCAACTGTTTTCTGAAATTGTGATTCACTGAAACATTTTCTGCATATCGGTTTAAACTGTGCAACTGTTTTTTTTAGACTTCGTGAAGTCAGTCCTTACCTCTGTTCTGATCTTGTGCATCTCACCCGCCCACCCTTCCAGCTGCTGTTGTGGTATTAAAGCTTGGTGGCTTTGAGTTGCCTACCTCTAGTATAAATTTGATATTGGACACTGCCCCCAGTCTTATTACATCAGCTCATTCTACTGTGCACAGTGAGATAAGTTGTGAAGGTCCACCCCTTTAGCTTCTCAACCTTGAATTATCTTCTGTCCCCTCACTTTCTATTACAAAAACAAAAAAAATTGTGCCTCTTCCTACTTCATTTTGCTGCTTGTGCTTAGGAGTTCAACTGCATTTAGTCTGCCACATTTATTACTGCTTGTTGGTAGCCTTATTAAATTGATAACAGTATTCTATTGAATTGCTGCTTTATTTGAGCTGTCTTTTACTGTTGCGATTGTGAGCTAATTTATCACATTTGCACTGTTATAAAGCAATTTCCTGATTAATTATATTTCATTGCTATCTACTGCAATTCATTACTGTTTAATTGCATTTTACTACATTTCGTTAATGTTTAACTGTATATTTTTGTACTGTGAGTTTTGCTGTTTTGTCTGTAAGTGGTTAATCTATGCTTCTTTGTGAGTATTTTTACTGTGTTCTTAACCTTAAATTGAGTAGCATAGTACTGATACAGGTTTGCTGCATCCAGAGCTTCAGCTGCATGGTTTTTAACCCTTTTTGAGGTATTCCATCTACAAATATTTCCTTAGTGGTACTTGATCAACTAGTGCAACTCTTAGACCTTCCACCCTTTACCATCTTAGCCATCTCTGGCCTCTCTCCCTCAGTTTCTGACAAATATGGATGGACAATTTCCTATGTTTTCTCCTGACAGAGTCTGGTTGATATAGGCATCCTGAGAGAGTATAGCAACTGCCTCGTGTACACAGACAATTCTCTACTACTACTACCACCTAGGAACACAATTTGCGAGAGATGCAATTACATTAAGCATCTAGAGTCACTGCTCTCTCCCCCACAAGCCAGTATATCTGGCACTGAAAAGGTTGTAAAACACAAACGCCACACCTCAAACACCACCCACCCCTACACAATACCCCCCCAAATATCCAGAGGTCCTCTACAAAAACATACCCAAACAAAAGAGACCTCCAAGGCAAAAATACATGCAAACTCCACTGCCCACCACACCACACATAGTCCACACACACTTGTGTCTCACAGCCACTAAGGCCTAAACATAAACCCAACATATTAGTCGTAGGAGACTCCATTGCAAGACACTCAGCTGTGTCCCTCACCAGGCTGGATAAGGAGAATGTCATGGTTAGTTGTTTGTTGGGTGCCGGAATCCACCATATCACCCATGCACTCAAGTCCCTCAACAGGTGCTGTTATGACTCTGTCATAGTCCATATTGGCAGGAATGACTTGAGACATATCTCCCTGGACTATATGAAGAGAGTCATGATTACCTCCCTGGACTATATGAAGAGAGACATGATCAAGCTCACTGACTATGTGTGCCAAGCAGGTATGTTCCTAGCCTTAAGCAGCATACTACTGTCACCCAGAATGATGCTTCAATACAAACAGAAAATGATTGACTTTAACAATTGGCTTAGTTTCTGGTGTTATTCCAAAGGAATCCAGTACCTGATAGCCTGGGATGACATGACTGACAAACCATGATGCTTTGCCAGAGATGGCCTGCAACTGTCTCCCTTGGGCTTCAGGCTCCTAGCAAAGGCTCTTGCCACCCCCACAGTGCTTTTTTTAGACAATGCCATGAGGTCAAAATTACCAACTTGAAAATGTAATCAAAACGTAAATTAAAGGTCATGCTGCTAAACGCTAGGAGTCTAAACATAAAACTGCACTCATTGCAAGCATTCTTAACCCTGGAAGATGCTGACATTTGTGCAGTCACAGAAACCTGGTTCAAAACTGAGGAGAGCACCCCAGCCATACCAGGTTACTCATCCTATTATACATTCAGACCCCCAAACCATGGGCAGCAAAGCAAAAGGAGGTGGAGTTGTAAATATATATAAAAGACATACACAACTCCAGGCTGGTCAAACAGTATGATGCACAGGAAACATTCCAGGTGCAGTTAACAATTATAAGACCCATATCCAAATCATAACTAGCTAAAGGCCTCCAACTTTGACTCAAGATTCCCACTCCACCTACCTGAACCTTTTTGAATCTATCAAGATTCAACCCCCTTTACACTGATCCTGTGTGACTTTAACTATCCAACCAGAGACTGGAAAAATACTCATGCCAAAACACAAATGACCAGAGATTCCTTGATTTTTTTCAATGCAAATGCCTTGGACCAGTTGGTCGATACTGCCACAAGAGGTGAAAATATCTTGGACATGGCATTAACCAACATGAGTAACCATTGCAGCATCCCTACAGTGTCATCATCCCTGGAAAGATCTGACCACAAAGCGTTCACTTTGGAAGTCACCATCTCTCCCAACTCCCTGTAGCTAGGTTCAAAAAAAAAACTTCTCCAAAGCTGATTACAGCCTCCTGAAGGAAGTTATAAACAATTTCACAACCCCCTCCCCTGCCATAGGAACTGGCACATATGTCCAAACCTACACCAAGGTACTATATGAGCATTTATATTCTATATGGAATCAGGAATACCAGACAGGCAGGGGCAGCTCATGCTATTGGGCTGCAAGACTGCAGCCCCCCCAGCTGTAAAACAAAATAAAAATAAAAAAGCAGCATTTTCCAATATTCAGACTACTAGCACCCAGCTTGTTCTGCTCTTGTAGACTGGAACTAGGTGGTGGTAATGCCCCAATTGCCATATGGTGGTGGGTAAAGAACAGGCTTGAACACTGTACTTTGGGTCCAGGTGGCAAGAGCCTGAGTTCCTTACCCACCACTATTTGTAAAAAATATGCAGATTTTTACCTCATATTTGTTCTGTTCCTCATAAAATCTGTGGTTTCTGTATTTTTGTGTCTTTACAAAGTCAATAGTGCAGTGGTGCTGTGGTAGCTTTGTTGCCTGACAGCTACAGGTTCTCTGGTTTGAGAGGTGCCTTCTGTGTGGAGTCTGCATGTCCTTGCTGTGTTTGTGTGGATTTTTTCTGGTGTCCTCCCCTCTTACAAAGATGTGTTTGAAGTGTTTCTCCCTGGGCCTCTGCTGAAAATTGGCTTTTGTCCCAAGTCAGACTTTCCTGGTTAACAAATGTTAAATAAATAAAAATGACAAACATTTGAATTTCAGACTTCATATTCTCCAGAAAGTACATGATAACACAAAATGTTTTATTCTAGCAATTTTCTAAGTTTATAAGATTGATATTTCAAGTTTGTCCCTATTTTGGGACTGTATTTCCCCCATTATTGGCTTCATCCAGATTTTTTGTGCTAAGGTTGAGAGCTATGCTAAGAACTGAATTCACTGAATATATTTGGGGGCTGCATTCCCCCATTACTGCCTTTGTCCAGGTGTTTTTTTTGCTAAGAGGTTGAGAGCTATGGTGAGAACTGAATTCACTGAATATGTTTGGGGGCTGTATTCCCCCATTATTGGCTTTGTTAAGGTGTTTTGTGCTAAGAGGTTGACAGCTATGGTGAGAACTGAAGTCACTAAATGATAGCTGTTTAAGTTTTAGTCTTCCTTTCATTCAAAAAATAGCTGATTTGACATAGTGGTATGTTGCTTTGACTATTTTGCACACAGTCCTGGGTTCAAGACTTAACAGTAAAATGTATGGTGGCAACACAGCATTTTATTCTAGCAACTTTCCAACATTATACAAGCAATGTTTAAAATGTGTCCCTGGTTTTTGGGCTTTTGCCCCCCCCCCAAATAAATTTTGGCTTTTTCCAGATTTCCTGTGCTGCAAAGTTCAGAGATACAGCTGAGTGTTGAGGAGATTTTACAAGGAGCTGAGAGCTACAGGGGAGCAAAAGTTTAGTGATGCTAATGCAAAACCTGCTTGCATTGTTAATATCACAACAGGTAGTGTACTTGCTTTTGATGCAGAAGGCTGTGGGTTCTACTCCCATAGTAGGTAAATGCATTGCTGATACTGTACTGTTTTGCAAAGGGGTGAATACTGCAGTCCTTTTTGGCGAAGATACCTAGTAACTATGAACATCAGTTTGCCATCCCTTCCCTATTGCAATATTACTAGCTTATCATGTTTTTAGTGTAACATAGGCAATTGCCAACATGGGAAATTGATGCCCCACACTTATGGTCACCCCCTCATTGGTCAGGTCTGACCATGAGCTAATCACCCTTGACATCCACATTCCACCCCCACCCCCAGTAAGGAAACCTCCGTAAAAAACTTCTCCAAAGCCAACTTCATGCTACTCAAGTCAGAAGTGACAAACTTCATGACACCCATGCAAGCGAAAACTGAAAGTTCGACTGCTGACTCCGACACTAAGGCACTGTATGAGCACACCCACTTGTGTATGAATTGTGCCCTCCCCAATAGAACCAAAACACTCTTCTCCAGAAAAAGGAAGCCAATCTCGTGGTCCCTTGCCATAAACAAACTTTACAACAAAAGGAAGAAACTGTTGCAGAAAAGAGGAAAATACCAGGATGCAAAGAACTCCCTTACCAGCCTCAGTAAGAAGCTGAGGTCCCTCATAAAATCCTCCAAAGCTAGTTACGAAAATAAAATCACCAAAGATTCCAAAGACAACCACAAGGCATTCTATAGCTTTGTCACAAATCTAAATGGCAATGCTGAGATCTGCTCTGAGCTACAAAAGAATGGCATTAAATATACTGATCCTAAGGATATTGCCAATATCCTGGAAGATCAATTCAGTGCAAACTTCACCCCCCTCTCACCCCCTAAAGGGTCCATCTCAATACCAAAAGATTTCCAAATTCTGGTAATAATGGCCACACATAAAAAATGCACTCTCCAAAGCTAAGAATACAGCATCCATAGGACCAGACAACATCCCAGGCTGTGTACCACATGAACTACAAAATGAACTGGGTCCTCACCTAAGTGTCATGTTTAATCATAGCCTCACCTCAGGCTTCATGCTCACTGAGTGGTGCACAGCTACAGTTATCCCACTCCACAAGGGGTGATCCACCTTGGATCCCGGGAACTACTGCCCCATCAGTCTGACAAGCCTAATCTGCAAGGCCATGGAACGTATTATCATGGAACTTATAAACAAAGACATTGGCAACCTTCAAACACTGGATCCCATGTAGTTTGGGTTCGTGAAGGGCCGATCTTGTTTTCTGAACCTGACTGACTTCTTCGAATCAGTCTCCAGTGCTGTGGACAAGGGTAAGGTGGTCCACACAGCCTATCTGGACCTCGCCAAGGCCTTCGACACCATCCCCCACTCTGGAATCATAGATAAACTTACTAAGCTGGACATTAATCCCTACATCACTTGATGGGTTGCCAATTGGCTTACTGACAAAACCCACACTGTAAAAGTAGCCAACTCCAAATCCAGCTCCAGACAAGTGACAAGCGGAGTACCTCAGAGTTCTGTCCTGGGACCGCTCTTGTTTGGCATCTACTTCTCTGAAGTACAGGCCAACACTAAGGGCCTCTGGCTAACAAAGTTTGCAGATGACTGCAAACTGGGAGCCATTATTGAATCCCCAAATGATATAGATATTCTACAAAAGGGCCTTACAGAAACAGATGCTTGATGCCAGAGCCATGGGCTCAAGCTCAATGCCAAGAAATGTATAGTTATCCCCTTTGTGAAAAAAACATGTACCCGTGTGAATTACCACATAGGTGGCAGTACACTAAACACTGAAAGTGTGATAAGAGACTTAGGGACACAGGTGGACAGTGGTCTCACCTTCAATAACCACATTGCCACAACAGTCAGGAAATCCTTCTATGTGGCACGCCTCATCACTAAGGGCTTTTCATCCAGAAAAAAGGAGGTCATTGTCCCACTGTACTCATCCCTCCTTAGACCCATTATAGAATACAACACCCCATTTGGTATGTACCTCTCAAGACATCTGCAACAACTGGAAAGACTGCAGAAATAGCTCAATAAAAGAATCACAAGCCTAAAGCAGATGCCCTATGCTGACCATCTAAAAAAACTCCACCCATACTCTGTCACATATCATCTACTCAGAGGCAATCTCTCCTTAACATACAAGGCCATGTCAAACCCAGAGCTGTTGGACATGCTACACTTAAAGAAATCTCAATCCCTCAGAGACACATGCTCCAGGGATCTAAACCTTGTCATTACAATGAACAAAACATGCTGGAGGGATAGGTTCCTGACCCAGAGACTCCCCAGACTCTGGAATAGACTGCCCATACTTATCAAGCAGAGCTCCTCTTTGGACCTCTTCAAAAGGAACCTTGATGATTGGATGGGAGATTGGAAATTCACCCCTGGGATCACGTCAGTTGCCCTGCTAGGCAGGTGTCCAGGAAAGTAAATACTGTAGGAAGAAATAGCTAGGGAATTTTTATGGCTAGGTTTGTATAGGCCCTAGGGCTGATAGCCTAATACCAACCTATGAACCTATGAGCCTATAATTTAGTCCTCAAGAGCAACAGGCACTTTATTTGTAGATGAAACAATTAAATATAAACTTGTTTGCTAGCAGCAACCTCTTCATTAGTTACAGATCTCTTTAATGTGGAATTATTTAGATGACTTTTACTTCTTCAGAGATTGTGCATATTTACTGATACTGGTGGACTGTAGAAGTTTGAGTAGACTTTTATGACGGAAATGTTCTGAATTGGGCAGTTTTGTCATTATTGGTGCATGCATTTTGTTAAATTGTTTACTGGAAAAATGTTCAAAACAATAAATTTAAAATGCCCTCTAAAACTGTACTGTATTGTACAAGAATTATAATTTAATACAATCAGGAAGGTGTATCAAAGAGCATGTGTATGTTTCATGCGCAAGGGGCCTATGATTTGAAAACAGCCCAAAGTTAATCTTTATCTGCCACTGTCAAGATGTATTTTTTTGAATGTGGGTTTCAATGCTGTTTCAATAAATGTGAGTTTCAAGGGCAGAGAAGGTATTAATGCTACGTCTCTTTTCATTGTGAGACTGCATTGCTTTGTTTATCAGATATCTATTAGTGTTTGTGCTGTAAAATGCAAAATAAAACTTTCAAATGAAGTCCAAATCATCACAGAAGTAAAGCAGCATGCACATTAGTGTTTATGCTAAATGGGGTGAAATAGCCAAGTAATAGTTCATTGGAATGGCTGCAGGGGCGATGCTCCATTCGACCATGATTTTCTGTGGAGGCAAGGGCGGCAAACTCAAAGACAGCCCCAGCTGAACTATACCTCTCAACTGTTCAGATTTTTGCAGAATGAATAGATTTTTTCTTATTATTTTTTGGTTTGTTCCTTATAAAATTTGTGGTTTGCTGGCAAATAATTTAGGAATTAAATCACTAAATAATGACAGACACTGAGTTTCAGACTTCATAACCTTCAGAAAAATACATGCTAAACCAAGACCTGTTATTCTATCAACTGTCTCAGTTTATACAAGAGCAATTTTTAGTACTGTTTATATGTTCCCCCAATTTATTTGGCCTTGCCCATATCTCCTGCATTAACAGATTGAAAGGTACGTGCAAATAAATTGCTTTATAGAATAAGGCATATCCAAACCTCTCAACTGTCCCCGATTTTGGATCAAAATGTTGCTCTTCCCCTAATAATCCCTCCACAAAATGGCAATTTTGAAAGAAAAAATGGAGGGTTTACAATTAATAAATAACTGTAATAATCAGAGTTATAGATTACTTTTATTTCAGAAATGTATGTAGATTATTTTATTTTGTCAGATGCTCAAGTTAGCAGTACTAATATTAAAAAAGTGTCCCTTCTTTGAGAGTTTCCCAGCTGTATTGTGTGGCTATTTTATATTTTTCCATCACATTTTTGGTACGTTTTTCATAAAATTGTGATTTTTTTGGCAAATTAGTGGCAAATCATTAAAGACTGGAGTTAGAAAATAATGACAGACATTTGAGTTTCAGATGTCATACTCTTCAGAAAATTCATAATAATGCAAGACCAACTATTCTATTATCTTTCTAACTTTATAAGAGCAATATTTAAAAATTGTCCTTAATTTTGGGCCTTTGTCCCACTTTTATGTATGGCTTTGTCCAGATTTCCTGCTCTAAGGTTGAGAGGTATGACAAATGTGTCAGGGCCATCACAGTCAGCCAAAGACATTTCAAATTGTGACATACTTGTTGCACCCCATTCCCCCATGTAGTGACTCTGAATGTGTCCAAGCAAGGCAAGGAGCAGTTATGCAGTGTAAATGTGCAGAGTATCCCCCCATCCAAGGTAGACACAAGTACTACAGTAGCTTTTCATCTGTCCTTGATTTTGCAGAATGTTCTGGATTCTGTCATATTTTTATACTGTTGATTTATGCTTATTATTATTCATAAAGTGCCTGTTGCTCTGTGTTTAAGTAGCAATGCTTTAATGACCATCAGGTAAGCTTGTCTGAGATTGTAAGATGCAAGTAAGCTTTAATAAGCAAAATGTTAAAGAATTGCCAACAATGAAAGCCTTTCTGTTGTTGCCATGCAGAGAATACTTACATAACTAGATAACGTATAAGCCTTGGGTATTGAAATGCATATGACAGTATTTGTAATAAAGGACAGGATTACATTATTTTAAGAAGCTCATTACATTTGCTGTAAACTTGCAGTCATATCTGCAGGCTTTACCTGTAAACTAAACTGAATGTCATTCTATCGTGTGTGGTCCATAACCTGTGCAGTAATCCTTTAAGTAATGTATCTTGAGCTTGTTTCTTGTTTGCTTTTCATTTTTTACTTTGATCATGTTTTCCCCATGAAACAAGTAGATAGTTGTCAGGCAGCAGGTCTTTTTTGAATAAGAAGCATTTTTACTAGTGGGGGTATCACAGAGATTGCTACTTTCAGCATGTTACTTGGTACTTTGATAAAGCTGAATATAAATTATAATTAGAACTGCAGTGCAAGAAAAAGTGGTTTGAGTTGAGTGCTGCTTGTTTTTCTTACACTTGATTTTGACTTTCATTCCAGTCATCATCATCATCTTCTTTTGGCTGTTCCCATTAGGGTTCACCACCGCAGATCATCTGTTTCCATTTCTTCCTGTCCTCTACTTCTTGCTCTGTCACACCAACCACCTGCATGTCCTCTCTCACCACATCCAGAAACCTTATCTTAGGCCTCCCTCTTTTCCTGTTACCTGGCAGCTTCATCCTTAGCATCTTTTTCCCAATATACTCCGCATCCCTTCTCAGCACATGTCCAAACCAACGTAATCTTGCCTCTCTGGCTTTGTCTCCAAACCTTCCAACCTGGGCTGACCCTCTAATATACTTATTCCTAATCCTATCCACCCTCGTCACACCCAGTGCAAATCATAACATTTTTAACTCTGGCACATCCAGCTCTAACGCCTGCCTTTCTGTCAATGCCACCCATATAACATAGCTGGTCTCACTACCCTCTTGTAGACCTTCCCTTTCACTCTTACTGGTACTCGTCTGTCACAAATCACTCCTGACACTCTTCTCCACCCACTCCATCCTGCCTGTACTCTCTTCTTCACCTCTCTTTCACACTTACCATTACTCTGAACTATTGATCTCAAGTATTTAAACTCATCCACCTTCATCACCTCTACTCCCTGCATTCTCACCATTCCTCTATACTCCCTCTCATTCACACAGATATATTCTTAGTCCTGCTGACCTTCATTCCTCTTCTCCCTAGAGCATATCTCCATCTCTCCAGGGTCTCCTCCACCTGTTCCCTACTCTCACTACAGATCACAATGTCATCTAAAAATATCATAGTCCACAGGGACTCCTGTCTGATCTTGTTTGTCAACCTGTCCATCACCATTGCAAATAAGAATGGGCTCAGAGATGATCCCTGATGTAATCCCAACTCCACCTTAAATGCATCCATCACTCCCACCACAGACCTCACCACTGTCACACTACCCTCATAAGTATCCTGTACCACTCTTACATACTTTTCTGACACTCCCAACTTCCTCATACAATACCACAACTCCCCTCTAGGCACCCTGTCATATGCTTTCCCTAAGTCTACAAAAACACAATGCAACTCCTACTGACCATCTCTGTACTTCTTCATCAACACTCTCAGAGCAAACATTGCATCTGTAGTGCTCTTTCCTGGCATGAAGCCATACTGCTGATCACTAATCATCACGTCCCTTCTTAACATAGCTTCCACTACTCTTTCCCATAATTTCATGCTGTGACTGATCAATTTAATCCCTCTGTAGTTACTACAGCTCTGCACATCACCCTTTTTCTTAAAAATCAGTACCAAAACACCTTTTCTCCATTCCTCAGGCACCCTCTCACTTTCCAAAATTCAGAGTTAACTCATTAGAGCCGAGTGACATCTCCAGGCATTTCTGCAGTTACCGCCTTCTGTGCCTCTAGGCGTTAAATATTGCCTGTTCATATTTGCATTAATAATTCCAAAACCATGCTACATACAAGGTATCAGAATATTTTATCTTGAAGCATACATGATGACAAACACAACTGTATTGTAATATGACCTCTGTCAATGACTGTTTATTAGCACTCTTATGTAATAACTTCATTTTTAAAGGCTGAAGCCACACTCACTAGGAGTTAAAGGTACACACTCAAAAGGCTGTACTTGAGGGAATTAGTTAAACAATCTGGTTAAAAACTCCACTGCCATTTCACCTAAACACCTCCATGCTTCCACAGGTATGTCATCTGTACCAACAGCCTTTCCATTCTTCATCCTCTTCATACCTATCCTTACTTACTCCTTGCTAATTCATTGCACTTCATGATTCACTATCCCAACATCATCCAACCTTCTGTCCCTCTCATTCTCTTCATTCATCAAACCCTCAAAGTACTCTTTCCATCTGCTCCACACACTCTCCTCACTTGTGCGTATGTTTCCCTCATTATCCTTTATCACCTTTACCTGCTGCACATCTTTCCTAGCTCGGTCCCCCTGTCTAGCCAATCGGTACAGGTCCTTTTCTCCCTTCTTAGTGTCCAACCTTTTGTACAACTCTCCATATGCCTTATCCTTAGCCTTCACCACCTCTCTCTTTGCTATGCACATCATCTCCTTATACTCCTGTCTACTTTCTTCATCTCTCTGACAATCCCACTTCTTCTTTATGAGCCTCTTTCTCTGTATACTCTCCTGTACTTCCTCATTCCACCACCATGTCTCCTTGTCATCCTTCCTCTGTCCAGATGTCATACCAAGCACCTTTCTAGCCATCTCCCTTACTAGCTCTGCTGTGCTTACCCAGAACTCTTCACTGCCACCCAGTACCTGTCTCAACTCTTCCCTGAACTCCACCTCACAATTACCCTTTTTCAATTTCCACCATTTGATCCTTGATGCTGCCCTCACACTCCTCCTCCTTTTCTTGATCACCAAAGTCATCTTACAAACCACTATCCTATGCTGCCTAACTACACTTTCCCTGGTCACAACTTTACTGTCTCCAATCTTCTTCAAACTGGCCCTCCAACATAAGATATAATCCACCTGTGTGCATCTTCCTCCACTCTTGTATGTCATCCTATGCTCCTCCCTCTTGTTAAAATACATATTCACCACAGCCATGTCCATCCTTTTCGCAAAATCCACTACCATCTGACCTTCTGCATTGCTTTGTTTAACACCATACCTACGCATCACTTCCTCATCCCCTCTGTTCCCTTCACCAAC
This sequence comes from Protopterus annectens, assembly GCF_019279795.1. Classification (NCBI taxonomy): domain Eukaryota; kingdom Metazoa; phylum Chordata; order Ceratodontiformes; family Protopteridae; genus Protopterus; species Protopterus annectens. The sequence goes on along the minus strand of NC_056732.1, from coordinate 185,493,635 downwards.
ATGCCCATTGAAATCTGCTGCAATCACCACTCTCTCACCCTTGGGTACCGTCATCACCACTTCATCCAACTCACTCCAAAATTTTTCTTTCTCGTCCATTGCACACCCAACTTGTGGAACATATGCACTAACAACATTGGTAATTACACCATCAATTTACAGCTTCATAAACATCACTCTATCCGACACTCTTTTCACCTCCAAAACACTCTTAGCATACTGTTCCTTCAGGATAACTCCTACATCATTTCTCCTCCCATCCATACCATGATAAAATAATTTGAACCCACCTCCAATACACCTAGACTTACTCTCCTTCCATCTTGTCTCTTGCACACACAATATACCAACCTTCCTTCTGTCCATCATATCGGCTAGCTCTCTCCCTATACCAGTCATACTGCCAACATTCAAAGTCCCGACCCGCACTACCACAGTCCTAGCCTTTCTCCTCTCTTCCTGCCTTCGGCCATGCCTTCCCCCTCCTCCCCTCTTTCAGCCAACAGTAGCTCAATTTCTGCCAGCACCCTGTTGGCTAACAGTATTGGTAGCAGTCGTTGTTAACCCGGGCCTTGACCGATCCGGTATGTAAATATTTACTGCTGTCCGCATGAATGATTTGGCCAAGTTTTACGCCGGATGCTATTCCTGACACAACCCTCCCCATTTATCCGGGCTTAGGACTGGCACAAAGAAATGCACTGGCTTGTGCATCACCAGGCTTTCATTCCAGTAATGTATTTAAAAAGTGCCTCACAACCTTTTTGTTTCCATCTAGATATTAAGTAAGCTGCCATGCAGCCAATGCATTGAAATATTTTTTTCTTCTACACTTCATTTTGTCATGATTGGACTTTCATAATGACGGTTTGGCATGCAGGACAGTGTTTTTAATTAAAGTTACAGGTTTTGTGGTTTTGAGCGTAGCTCATCCCCTTTCTAGTTGGCCGCACCCCTTTCCATTGACCCCACCCATTCAGCTGTCTCGTGCAGCCCCCCTTTGATTTGAAGTCACCAGCTGCCACTGCAGACAGGATGAAATCATCCTCCTCAAAGAAGAGTAAACCTGTCTGGTGGACATCTACAATGAATAATAATTTGGAAAAAAATTTTGTGCAGGACCAAGAAGGAGCAGGTGCCTAATTGGGAGCAATCTCTCCTTAGCCTGAACAAGCAAATAAGAGCACTAGTGAAATCCTCAAAAGCAAACTTCAAATCCAAACTGGCCATATCTACTAAAGACAATCATAAGGCCTTCTTCACATATATCCACAATCTCAAAGGAAGCACCCAGATCTGCTTAGAACTGGTGGTCAAGGACACCACATACACAAATGCTGTAGATATAGCCAAACTGCTGGCAGACAGGTTCAGTGAAAACGTCACTCCTCTGCCCCTCATCAGTAAATCAGAACATCCCCAATACCTGCCCCCCCCCTTATCTCTAGAGAGCAAGTCATCACTGCCCTCTCAAAGCCAAAAAATACAGCCTCCATGGGACCTGATAACATCCCAGGCTGCATTCTACATGAACTCAGGCAGGAACTTACAGCACCATTAGGCACCTTATTCAACCAAAGCTTGAGTACTGGTTTTGTCCCAGCCGAGTGGAAGACAGCCACTGTCATCCCTCTGCACAAAGGTGGAGCATCCACCAATCCAGGAAATTATAGACCCATCAGTTCAACTAGCCTGATCTGCAAGGCCATGGAGTGGATTATCATGGACCTCATTAACAAGCACATTGGCAACCTCCAAACACTCAATCCCATACACAGTTTGGTTTCACCAAGGCAAGGTCATGCCTGTTAAATTTGGTCAACTTCTTTGAGACAGTTACCAAAGCCATGATGAGGGGAAGATGGTGCATACTGCTTACCTTGACTTGGCCCAAGCTATCAATACTATTCCCCATTCAGGTATAATATGTAAACTCTCTCAACTAGGCATCAGTCCATATGTTACCAGATGGGTTGCAAACTGGTTGAATGAGAGAATCCACCTAGTTAAAATCAGAGAAGTCATCTCAAGCAGTAGACCCGTAATGAGCATTGTACCCCAGCGATTGGTCTTAGGGCCTCTGCTGTTTGGAATAAAATTTTCTGAGGAGCAGGCCAAAATCAGTGGGTTATGGCTGAACAAGTAGGCATATGACTGCAAGCTGGGTGCTTTCATCAATTCCCCTAGCAATGTGGACATTCTTCAAAAGGGTCTCATCCAAACAAATGATTGATTCCAGAAACATGGCCTCAAACTGAATGCCAAAAAATCCATCATCATCCCCTTTGGGGAGACTGATGTCCCTGTAAATTATCACATTAATAATAATGTCTTAAGCATGCAATCAGTCTTGAAGGACTTGGGCACTCAGGTTGATAGCAAACTGACTTTTGACCACCATATTGCCTCTGTTGCATGGAAAGCTTTCTACATGGCCCACCTCACTAGTAATGGTATCTCATCCAGGGACAAGGTGCTCATAACATCCCTGTATTCTTCCCTTATAAGACCCACTATTGAATATCGTGCTCCTTTTGGCATGTACCTCACAAAACACATTCAGTAGCTGGAGAAGCCACAGAGGTTCCTCACCAGGAGAATCCAGTGCCTCAGACATCTACCCTACACAGATAGGCTAAAGGCCCTGTCCCTCTACTAAGTCTTCTACAGTCTCCTCAGAGGTGACCTCTGTCTGGCATACAAAGCAATCTCAGACCCTGCCTTGATGGGACTGCTGCATATCCGCAAGTCAAGCTCCACTCGAGTAACCAGAAAGTGCGACCTCACCCTGATCTGTGACATTAATAGGACATGTTGGTGGGACAGATTTGTATCCCAGAGACTACCTCTTTTGTAGAATAGACTCCCTCTCCAAGTCAAGCAGAGTACCTCCTTAACCCTTTTTAAGAGCAACCTGGATAACTGGATGGGGAACAGAAAATACACCCCTGGGATTCCACCTGTGTCCCTGTTGGACAATGGCATAGAGTGCTGACTTGCTGGAATATGGGCTTAATTCTTGGCTAAGTTTGTAAGGGCCTTAGGGCCAATAGCCCGGTAACTTTCTATGATCCTATGATTTTCATATTGCTAAGTACAGATATCTGTGAAATGGTGACAGGTAGACTCTCTACATTACTGAGAGGTTTTCCAGCATTATACAAGCTTTATTTGAGATCATGCTGTACCGTATCAATTCTTTTTTAGTAGAGATATCAATATGTCATATATTCATAATTTGGTAGAAAATAAATCAAATTTCTCCTTTACTAACTACTCAGGTCAACAGTCATTTCTGCCCCATCTGCTTACTTGGTCTTTGGAATACTGTTCAACAATCCGACAAAGTAGACACTGCCTGAAATGTTTGCATAAAGATGAAATGTATGCTTATTTGTATATATTGTTGCCAAATAACTAGAAATACCTGCAATGTGGTGCTAGTTAGACATGAATTATCTGTGACAATTTTACCAGCATTATGTGCAGTTCCAATTAATACCATGAAGGACCAATTCTCTCCTGGTAAGTTATAAGTTATTGGTAAGTTTAAGTTACTCTTAGTAAGTAAAAGTAACTTTGGCATGTATTCATAATTTACTATAAAAATAACATCACAATTTATCACTTACTGACAACCCCATTTGACTTAGTAGTCATTCTTGACTTGTGTGCTGAGTTGGATGGTGAAATACTGTTCTACTCTGCTAGTAACTGGACGGTGCCTGGAATTAGCATAAATATGACATTTATGCATATTTGCATATTGTTAAAGAAGTACAGATATCTAAGAAGTAGTGGTAGGTAGGTATAACATATCAGTGGCCACAACTGACTTCCATGACCTGCCTGACTAATATAAACATCTGTTGGAGCTTTACCACTTACGGCAAAGGGGAGTCACCATGTTAGTTGTACCCACTGTGTTGCTTATGCAGGACATCTCCTTAGTTCCTTCAAGTAACCATTGCCCATATACTCACAGACAAACACACAGAGACACACACATGCACACACAAGTGCTCGTGCACACACACACACACACACACACACACATACATAAATATATATATATATATATATATATATATATATATATATATATATATATATATATATGGGGCTACTGTATAAGTTTGAAAATACACTTCTTTGAACTCACACATTAGACCCTGGGTTACGCGAAAGTGCGCTTAATCGAAAGTGCACTTTCGCGAAACCCGCTTCAGCAAATGGGCTACTACTGATTTTAGTGCAGTAGTTACAGACCTTAGTGTTAAGGTGCGGGTCATGGTAAGGGGATAGCCTTACTAGCTATTCCCTTACCATGACCCATGCCCTAACCCTAAGGTCTGTAACTACCACACCACAGTGGAGGACATAGCATGTTTTCCTGCTGTCCTCCACTGTGGTGCGATCTGTTCATAGAAGCTGAGTTTGCGAAAGTGCACTTTCAAATAAGTGCACTTTTGCATAACTGAGCGGTCTACTGCTCTTTTTCGAATATGTGGTATTTAATGAAAAGCAGTAAACCCATATATATATATATATAGAGAGAGAGAGAGAGAGAGAAAGAGAGAGACACACACACATTTATATGTATATATATATATATATATATATATATATATATATATATATATATATATATATACAAACACACAATTGCACATACACATGCACACACGCACATTTGTTTGTGTTTATTAAAATGAATAAGTATATCAATAGTCTCTGAAATTTCTGATATAGTCTCACATACCTATGTGGAAACATTCATCCTAGACCTTGAATAATCTCTGTCATGAGATATTGAATATCATAATGTCAACCATAACTGGTGGTTTTAGTTGGCCAGTCACCAACACACAAGTGGAGGCTTTCATGGCACCAAAATGACTAAGACCTTTGGCATGGGCTTAGGGATCCAAAGCCAGTGACAAGCATTCTTATAGCTTCACTCACCTGCTCCACCTTACTCATTTATGTTAACTCTAACCCTGAACCTGCCACTGCCCCAACCCCATCCCTACACATCACCTTAGGAAAATATACCTAATAGTATCACTACATAAGGCACAAAGACATGGACACATCTTTCATTACCACATGTTAACAACACTGAATCTATCCACGTATCTAATCCTTACCCTAACCAACAATCACATATACACTCCTGCCCTTAAATCAAAACTTTCACCATATCTGAAAGTTTTGACATTAGTAAACTACCCCATTACCTCCATGCAACTACTGTTTTGACCATCAACATTTACAGCATTTGACATTGCAGCATATTGCCATCCTCTAGCATCACAAAACCATAACCCCCAATACAGACATCCTGCAAAAAAAAAAAAAAAGTCCCCACTGAAGATGTTGCAGTTAACATGCAAAATTCAGCTTTTCTAATTAATCCAGTCAAGTAATATCAGAGCTCTATTAGCACATTTACAACAAACCTTTATGTCAATTCAGTCTATATTACTTTTGCTGAATGTTGTATTGCTATTTGGTTAATTTTCCTAATTTTAACAAACCTAAATAAATCAAATAAGCAACTTTATTTGAAAAAATAAGCCCTTGTGTACTTGGTGAATAAAACTTTCAGTGCATTATTTCTAGAAAACATGCCTACTTACCGCTGTCACAAAAAAAAATCCATTCTATCCAGCCATCTTGTTGGAATTACAGACATATAGAAATGCCTTTTCTCAGTTATATTTGAAATCTTGTCCCATTCTGCCCCTGTTACTTCTGTAGTATCAATATATTTTAATTCAACTGTCTCTTTACTTCCCCCATTGTTACTTGAGTTATTTTCATGAGTAACTCATTCATTTTTCCAATGCTTTTATCCAGTTTTGATTTAGAAATGTCACCTAAACAGGCAGCAATGACAGAACAAAATGTAGTTTCCTTCATTAACAGCCTTAATTCGCAGCTACAAATGCAAATAGGTTCTTAGGTAAGTAGCAGCCAATCAGTTTACATACCATTACAAGCTTAGCCAAAAAGCCATATACAAAAGTTCTGTACAGCTTCAAGGAAAGCAAGACAAAATAGATGGGAAGAATTTGAAGTTGCCCATTTAATTATCTAGGATTACTGTGAAGGTGGCAAAAATTCAGCTTTGCTTCCCATGTAGTGGAAGTTTTTTCCAGAGGTGAGAGATACATGGATACCTCTCAGCCTGTTATCGCAAGAAATCTGAACAAAGCCAATAATAATGGGGGAACAAAGTCCCAAAAATAGGGGCCGAGTTAAAATATTTCTCTTATAAGCTTAGACAGTTGCTAGAGTGTCAGATTCTGTGTTAGCATGCATTTCTTGAGGGATATGAACAATGAAGCTCAAAGTCTGTCATTATTTAGTGACTTTGTTTCATAGTGATATACCAGAAAACCACAAGCTTCATTAGGAATAGACCAAAAGATTTGAGGCAAAAATCTGTATGCTCTGCAAAAATCTGGACAGTTGAGAAGTATAGCTATAAAGCTATCATGCCAGGGTGTCTTATTTATCTTTTCATAAAAGTTTAATTCCTCTCACTGAGTATTTGAGGTACTGTTTGTTCTGTGAAGGAATGTGTCAAAGAGTGCTGGATCTTTCATCACTCAAAAGGCTATACACAGATATCCAAAGGGGAGTCTATTAGAGACTCTGAACAAATACATTTTCTGCATAACACAGTCTCCTTTGAAATAAAACTGAAGGCAGACACATGGTACCTTTAGAAATTCCTTTAAGACAAAATATCTACTCCTGATACAAGCTTCAAATCCCATTCAAACCCAGTTAATTCCACTGAATATGCAGAAATGTACACAACCACACTATACCAGCATGTAAACAGCTGCATAGATGCAACTGTGATCCATAGAATCAAGTGCAGGGCAAAACCCAGAAACAAACCAATATGGTAGAACCATAATATCAACAAGGATTTATAATAAAAGGAAAATAATTTTGGCCAAAAATAAAAAGAATAATTCCCAGAATGTTACAGCCATTGTCACTGAAATAAACAAAGAACTCAGGACCTTAATAAAATCCACCAAAGCCACGTTTGAGGCTAAAATAGCTACCCATGTCAAAGACAATCACAACGCATTTTGTAGTTATGTTCGTAATCTGAAAAGCACAACACAGCAATGTGCGTAACTGATTGTGAATGATGTGACCTACAGTGAGGTTAAAGAATAAACAACTGACCATGAAGCCAAAGACCACAGCAAGTGAATCCAACAATGGTAGAAACCACTCCAGTTCGTAGTTGTTGTAGAAAGAAACAATCCTTTATTGGTAAAAGCACTGCAATTGATGGTTAAGTGCTTTCATCTAAACATAGATTTCTCCAGAGCTATGAAAACTCCTCTAAATACTTAATTTAATAGCTCAGAGAAGTAAAACCACACACCCAGGAATGGTCAATCAACAGGCAGGTTGAATAAAGCCTGGGAACATTCTTAAAGGTATACACACACACACGCACACACACACACACACACACACACACACACACACACACACACACACACACACACACACACACACACACACACACACCAAATAACATCACCATTAAACCAAGTAAAAATGGTTAAAAACAAATCTGGAATGTCCAAATATTAGAGAAAGGCATAACAGTTGTAAAATTTTGCTCAAACTATGTTGGCTTTTAAATTCACTAGCACTGGAAATATAGTCATTCAATCCAGGGGGATTTGCTGCGTCTAAAGCCAGCTGCCAGATCCTTGACTAGAGGGTCAACTCTTAAGGGTGTTTTATTGATGATGGAGTTTTCTGAGGTGGCTAACTTCCCAAAAGGTACTATAAATACATTTCTTGACACTGAGTTTTAAGCCATGGATTTGGAACCAGTCATTTGTCTGTGTTAGACCTTCTTGTAAGATGTTAGTGTCTTGGGGGGATTGTATGACTGCTTCCTGTTTGCAATCAGCTGCCTGTTTTAAGACAATAGTTAAATAGTAACCTCAGTGGCCCTGAAAGGTCATATTTTGGGTCTATATTATAACATTGAAGTTCTTTAACATCGAATGTTATAATATCGAACCCCTAACACCAAAATCTGGAAACATCGAACAGTCAGAATAGCAAATTTTTTCCCAGGGAAAAAAAAATCGCTATTCCGAGAAACATACACACAACACAAACACACACAAAAAAACAGCAATCCACACACATACACTTAAAGTCCTACACCTAAACCTAAACTAAACTTTACATACACTGCTAGCTATCCACTTACCTTAACCCAACCCTAACAAGATCTGTCACTATCACACACTCACCTCACCCACGCCCTAACCCTAACTCACCTAACCCACCCCCTAACCCTAGCCTACACACAACCACACACTTACCTGACCCACGCCCTAACCCTAACTCACCTAACCCGCCCCCTGACCCTAACCTACACATAATCGCACACTTACCTGACCCACGTCTTAACCCTAATGTCCACACAACCACACACTTACCTGACCCACTCCCTAACCCTAACTCACCTAGCCCGCTCCCTAACCCTAACCTACACACAATCGCACACTTACCTGAACCCAACCCATAACGTTCCAACATATCGAATGCTGAAAACAGCAAAGCCACAGCAATGGCCCTTCACTGTTTTCAGCGTTCAACATTACGGGTTTAATATTATAACATTCGATGTTTATAAAATTCAATGTTATAATACAGACCCCATATTTTAGACTATTCAGAAGACATCCTGGGATACTATTGGGGTCCACTGAAGCTGTGTTCTTGGCCTTAGAGAGCACAGCCAGGACAGGCTCTCTATTTATAGTTGGAAGGGTTATGTTTGATGGTATTTCTTGGGAGGTGGCAGGAGCGTGAGTGGAGGAGGGTAAACTTAGAAATGAATTTATCACCCAGCAAATTCACTATATTTCCTGGCTCAGTGAATGTGGCACCATTAACCACCAGTTCAGCACACTGCTGTCTGCTGCCTCTGAGGTTTTTGGCATAGCTGAAGGTGCCATTATGGTTGTCTTTTGCCTGGGAGGCGATCATGATGTCAAAATTGGATTTATAGGGCTTACTTAGTTCTCTAAGCTGCATGTTTATTTTGATGAGAGCGTTCTTATCTTTATGGGAGTTACACACCTGGATTTTAGCCATTTTTTTCCCTTTTGTTGTATAATCTGTTTAATCTAGGATGCGACCTGGGTAGTTTGTTTGGAGTTAGTTTTAGGGTTACTTCTGAAAGGTACAACAGTCTCTATGCAGCCATTGACATGGTTGTACAGAGTTTCTGTCAACAATTCTGCATAGGCAGTTGTGTTCTCTAGACTGAACTTTGACAACCTGTTGCATAATAAAAGGTAATTTGCCTTGGCATAGTTTCTAACTGTTACTGAGTTTACTGGGGTTAATGAGTTGATTTTGATTTCAAAGGAGAGAACTCTATGGTCAGACCTTACCAGGGAGGACATGACATTGTGGGTTGTGCAGTGTTTTACTATATTTGAGAGTATGATGTCCAGTATGTTGGAACCTCTAATGGTTATATGCACTAATGGGTTAGGGGTGTTTGTATTTATAAAGTCCAGGAATCTATGTGCTTGCAGACTTAGGGCCATGTAGGATTTCTGGTCTATTGAAGATTAATTAAAGTTCCCCATGAGTAAGGTGTTAGATTGGATGGTGTGCGTCTGCAGTAGATTTAAGTATGCACTACGAGTTTCATGGGACATAGAGGGTGACCTATAGCTGGCTAGGATATGGTATGGGATTCTGTCTATGGTGACCTGGATGTAAAGAAACTTCAGCACTTCATCCTGTTTAATCATCTTAGAAGTTGATCGTTATTGATGTATAATGGCGCACCTCCGCCTTTAGTCCCTGTCTGTGCAGCTACTAGTCTAAAATGTGGAAGGCACAGAAACCTTGCACTACAGGTGTACTCTCTGAAGCTTTAAGCCATGTTTTGGTAACTGCACAGATGTCTGTATTCTCCAGGATGAGGAGGTCTTGGAAGGAGTTTATCATTTTGTTTGGGCATCTGGCATTGAACAGTAACTCCATGAGTAACAAATAAAATAAACCAACGAACTCCACCACAAGAACCAGTTCGTATAGAGTGGCAAGGTGAAAAAGAACTATGCAAATAGATAGTACCAATGATGTAAATCCAGTCAAAATAGCGTACAACACACTTTAATACACGCTTTCATCATACGACTTCATCAGAAAATACTTCAAAACTCATTTAAGCTTATTTAAATATACAATCAATTAACACATGATCAAATAACATAATTACACAATTAATTAATAATCTACTTTGTTAAAAACTACTTACTAAAATCCACTAAAACAGTGCTTACATATTAAATAAATGAAGTATATTTTGTTCTTTATTTATACCTAACTTTCTGTATTTTAAAAAACATTTTACATTTATTGTTTCATTTAACCCAGGAAATTTATCTGAGTTTAACCTGACCTGCCATAATGTTTCCCTTTGTTCCAAAAAATTCTTGAAATCACCAGCTCTACAGTCAGGTTCACATATTTCAAGCACTGAAAATACAAATTTTTTAAAAAATTCACAATTAATGGAATGTTTGTATAAGGCATTTTTGTCATCTTTACATTTTATGCTGTACAAATGTTCTTTGATGCGGGTACCCAGATTACGTGTAGTCATTCCTACATAAAAAGCTGGGCATGCTGTGCACATGCCAACATATACTACCCCACATGCATTACAGTCAACATAACCTGGAACTTCAAAAATTCTGTCACTGTTCACTATAGAAATGCTAGTACCTACAGAAATAAACCTACAGATTTTGCAATTCTGACAACAAAACATGCCTTTTTTATTATTTTTAATACCTTTCTTAAAATCAGTATTATGATATTCTAACATATTTTTAATATTATGAGAGTTCCTAAAAACAAAATGTGGTCTACTACCTAACACCTTTGAGACATCATAATTTCCTTGAATGATTCTCCAATTTTTTGTTAAAATTGATGCAATTATATTCATTTCACCACTCATTTCCAAGGAACATATAACTTCCTTTTCAGGGCTCTTAGCTTTACACACTTTTATTCTATTATAATTTAAAGGTTCATTTAATATTGCTGGAAATAAAGATTCACGTTTCTCAAAGATTTCATTTCCATTATTTATTAAAACATTAATATCATAACCTCTATCAATAAATAGAGATGTTATAAAATGAAATTCTTCAACTAAATTTTTTCTTTTACTGGTCATCCGGCTGGCTCTTATATATTGGCCTCTTGGAATATTTTTGATAATATGTTTAGGATGATTACTTTTATAATGCAGGTAACCATTAGTAAACGTCTTTTTTCTGTATATTTTACTATGGAACCTATTATCATTAAGATCCCACCATAAACACACATCTAAAAAATTCACAGTTAATCCTATATCACCAATGGTGAACTTTAAAAAATCAGAACAATTGTTAACCTGCTTTGTGAAATCTTTTACTACCATTTCATTCCCTTCTATAATGAAAATTAAGTCGTCAATAAACCTTTTATAAAAGACAATATTGAATTTCTCTTCCATAATAGACAAAATGTCCATTTCCCACCATGCCATAACTGTATTGGCAAATGACGGGGCAGCTGGTGACCCCATAGCAATGCCCTTTCTTTGCCTATAATGCTGTTTACCAAAAATGAAATAGTTGTTTTCCAACACAATTTCTAAAAAACCACAAATGGAGGAAATTATATCATTTGAAAATAAATTATTCCTAGTTAGATAAATACGTACAGCTTCAATACCTTTATAATGTGGGATACACGTATACAGTGATGTAACATCCAAAGTAAAAATAATATGTTTTCTGGGATCAAAAAACATTTTCTTTGGCAAAATTATTAACTCTTTCCAAAAAATGCCAGGAGTCTTGGATATAAGATGAAGTTTCCTGTAAAATAGGTCCTAATACAGCATCTATAATTAATGAAATACCTTCCGTACTAGAGTGGGGGCTTGACACCACTGGTCTAAAAGGGGGGTTTTTGGGATCCTTATGGATTTTCGGGATTCCAAAAATTACCCCTATTTTAGGATGTTGTACAGAACCAAAATTGTACAGTTCTACATTAATATAACCAGACATCAAAGCTTCATATAACTGTGATTCAATGAATCTAAATTTTTTATGAATATCAAACAACTTTACTTTCTCATATTCCTCTTGATTGTCTAAAATTTCCACCATACTATTATTATATGCTTGTTGTTCCATAATTACTACATTAGACCCTTTATCACTTTTCATAAAACGCAGGGTACTTCTCAAAGCTATTAGATGTTCCAAAGCCTTTCTTTCTTCTCCACTTAAATTGTCATTATTATTCTTAGTACTTTTTAATACCTTTTTTATGTCTTCAATACATATTTTTTCAAAAACTTCCATAGTATGCTGTAATCTAGGAACAAAACTTGATGGTTTTATTAAAGCTTTCTTAGATTGAGGTATATCATGCATCAAATATGCTAAATTCAAATTTCTAACAAATTTCTTAACATCAACAACTGTACTGCTATAATTAGCTTTATAGTATGGAACAAAATTAAAACCATATTTTAATAAATTTAATTCATCACCAGAAAAAACATGTTCCGTTAAATTAATGATGTTGAAACAGTCAATGTCACCCATCATGCTTCGTCCCCCGACGAATTTGACCCCAAAAAAGTACGACTTTGTGTGAGAACTGTCGACTTATTACCTTGATTCCTTTTTGCCATTAAAGCCTCATTCACTGTTTTTGGTTTAACACTTTGTTGCCCCCTAACCGGTGAAGGCCTATTTAGACCTACCCTTTGTGGCTTACTACTAACCTCACAATTGATATTACTTACGCTGCTACCGTTAGATATGTTAACCTTTACTGCATTATCAGTAGTGTTAACAGTTCCACCCTCATTACCCTTATTGATGTTTAAAGAATTCCCACCATCTACTAAGTTAATAGCGCCAACAACTTCACTAAAAGAGCGCTGATTAACATTGCTATCCATAACTATAGCATTGCCATTCTTCCTCTCGGAGAAATTGTTCCCCCTATTGTTAGGTGCAAAATTATTATAGGCAGCATTATTCTTATAAACATCAATGTCACGTAGCAATTTAGAGTGCTTTCTATTAAACACTTCTGTAGCATGTACATTTACTTCACGTGATAAAGCATTAAACAACATTTCAAAATTCTCACTAGTTAATTTACTTTTTATATTATTTTCAATAGTATTGATTTCCGTTCTCAGTAAGTCCATTTTCTGCTTGTTGTTATCACTTAACAGTTTCAAGAAATTCAGTCCGGCTTCGTTAAAAAATGTCACCAAAGTCTTAAACATGGGATTCCCCAAATTAACCCCATTGGGGCATTTGAAGAACCGTAACCCTTTCGGGACAATACCAAGTTCCAAGCACTTCATAAAGTAACAGTTTTCAAGTTGTAATGATTTGTACCTTTTTAACAGTCTCAGTAACTGTTCCCGTTGTGCTGAAACCGACCCAAAACTGTTAACCCCTGTTTCACGACTGAAACTCTAGAACGGATTGTCACTTCCATACAACAACTGTTCACAGCACCTTTCGGCTGTGTTACGGACGGGAAATTGCAGACCTTTCCTTCTTGCTCCTCGCCCGTTACCTTCCATTGTGGGACTTCCCAAATCAACCACCGTCTCGTCTTCCTGGAATGATGTCATCGGACTCGACGTCCTCTCTGCACTGCCATGTTCATTAGACCTAGTGATGAGTATCTTTAACGAAGCCTGGATATCCAGCAATGTAGTTAGCAAAACAGCATTAACATTTTCACCCATAGCCGATGGCGTCGGGTGTATGGACAAATTCAATAGAGATTCCTCAACTGCTTCCGCCATGACACACCAATACAGTAACAAATAAAATAAACCAACGAACTCCACCACAAGAACCAGTTCGTATAGAGTGGCAAGGTGAAAAAGAACTATGCAAATGGTCAGACCTTACCAGGGAGGACATGACATTGTGGGTTGTGCAGTGTTTTACTATATTTGAGAGTATGATGTCCAGTATGTTGGAACCTCTAATGGCTATATGCACTAATGGGTTAGGGGTGTTTGTATTTATAAAGTCCAGGAATCTATGTGCTTGCAGACTTAGGGCCATGTAGGATTTCTGGTCTATTGAAGATTAATTAAAGTTCCCCATGAGTAAGGTGTTAGATTGGATGGTGAGCGTCTGCAGTAGATTTAAGTATGCACTACGAGTTTCATGGGACATAGAGGGTGACCTATAGCTGGCTAGGATATGGTATGGGATTCTGTCTATGGTGACCTGGATGTAAAAAAACTTCAGCACTTCATCCTGTTTAATCATCTTAGAAGTTGATCGTTATTGATGTATAATGGCGCACCTCCACCTTTAGTCCCTGTCTGTGCAGCTACTAGTCTAAAATGTGGAAGGCACAGAAACCTTGCACTACAGGTGTACTCTCTGAAGCTTTAAGCCATGTTTTGGTAACTGCACAGATGTCTGTATTCTCCAGGATGAGGAGGTCTTGGAAGGAGTTTATCATTTTGTTTGGGCATCTGGCATTGAACAGTAACTCCATGAGGTTCAGATGGGTTTATTTTGCTATGTCAATAGGTTTGTCAATTTGGCATTGCCTGAAAAAGACTTTATGGGGTAGTATACATTTTATCCAGTATTCTAAAGTCTAAAGGGGACAGGTGCAGACCATCTCTGGCAAAGCAACATGGTCTGTTAACCATGTTTTCCCATTTGGATCCCCTTAGAATGGTGCCAGAATGTCAATTGTTAAAATCAATTATCTTTTGTTAGTATTGTCACATTATATGCTGCTCAGTGCTAGGCTCATACCGGCCTGAGACAAATTGTCAGAGAGATCTATAATGTTTGTCTTAATATAGTCTAGGGAGGTCCCTCTGAGGTCATTTACACCATGCACGGACTATGATGGAATCATACCAGTACCTGTGGTGCAGTGCCTTGAGTGTGTGCTTGTGTAATTTGTCTGATCCTGGCTCCAGATATGCAACTAACCTTTATCTTCTCCTTCTTCAGCCTGATTATAGGGACATCAGTATGTCTTACAATGAAGTCCCCTATGACTAGAGTCCTGGGAAGTGTGTTCGCTTGGCCTATGGGCTTTGTATTTAGGACTAAACTTATTGATGCTGTTTATGCTGTTGGGTGTTGCTTTTGTTGAGTGCTTTTGCTGAGGATAGTCTTTGCTGAAGGGAGTTCTAGGGTGACTTTTTGTTTAGGAAGATTGCATTTAAGTGCCTCAACATATGTTGGTCTATGTGTGTGTTGTGTGCTATGTGTGGGGAGTGCTGTGTGCTTGGTTTTAGGGTGACTTTTTTGTTTAGAAAGATTGCATTTAAGTGCCTCAACATATGTTGGTCTATGTGCGTGTTGTGTGCTATGTGTGGGGAGTGCTGTGTGCTTGGTTTTTGCAACCTGATGCATGCTGGAGTTTATCCTCCAGTGAAATTGTGCATGTACACTGGTCAAGACACCTATATCCACCAAGCTGTCTGCAGAGAAATTAGGAAATTGCATATCCATGTTGCCTGGTCCTGTAATGTGTAAGCTATAATGGCGTGGCATATGGGAACTAACAGAAAGCTATTAAGGGTGCTTTTTTGTAGGGTGGTTGGAGGAAGACTAGGCTATAAAATACTACATTTAACAGTAATGCTACTCTATCTGCAAACTAGCTACTCTAAGCTTGTGAGTGTGAAATGTATTTGCTCTATACTTAACTGCTTTACAGATGTTTGTGTCTATAGAGGGGACTGGCATAATGAGCAGCTACATACAAGTATGCCGAATTTATACCAGCAAATGGAAATGCAGAAAACTGATTACTGGCCCCCCTGGACAGTAAAATGACTACACTAAGAGCTCTGTTTTGTGCTTCCCAACTCAGACCAGGCAAACATCTACTGCCATTAGATAACTAATCTCAGTCCTCATAATGTAAAAATGCAGTAAAAGAGTGTCCGAAGTACAATGCTACCCCAAACAAACTTAAACTTAAAGAAAAGCACAAGGCAAGGCAATAAGTAGTTCAAGATACCAACATCAGTGTACTTTCAACAGCTTACAAAATTGTGATTATTCAATAAAAGTACTTCACTTTGTGGAAATGAGCCAAAAGACACTTAATTGTACAAAATTTATAAAGGCACCAAAAGCAAGGTAAGGTGATTAATAAGCCCTCTGGACAAGAAAACAACTACATGCAGGAATCTCTAATGTACTTGCCCAACTTATACAGACCAGGCTACTACCCACTGTCATTAAATGGAAAATCTACGATAAAGCTGATACTGTGGTAACTGGAATAAAGTGCCATTTGGCATTGGAGTTGTTGGAGCTGTTGTGTTGGTGTTTAGATGGAAAATCCTCAGTCCTCTTGTTGTAAAATAGAGAAAGGAAATTGCTAGATTGTAAAAATATACTACTTTTTCAACAGCTAGCTAAGTAATGAATTTGAAGCAAATAAATCAATAGAACAGACAATGAGAAACAAAGTGTACTTTTTTTCAAAATAAGCACAAGGAAAGGCAAATAAATAATTTGAGACATCAACAGCAATGTGTAAAGGAAGGAGCTTGCAAAGTTCAATTTACAATGGGGGAAGGCAACCTAATAATCACCAGGTTTAAAAAGCAGTTCAAGGAACTGGATGGTGAATGTGGACATCACCAGCTGGGAGCCACCAACAGTTCTTGTAGTTTTTGCAGCACTTAAGTCTCATATAAAATATAAGGGCATGGATATACTCTGTGTGTTTAAGTATCACTCCATAAATCACTCCATAAATAAATTAACCAATGAAAAAAAAAAACATGTGAAATGTGTAGCCTGAGTAATTTAAGTGTCTATCTGCCACATAGAACAAAATACCAAGGCAAACAGATTTCTCAAAGCAGAAAACAAAATGGAGCACATAAAACAGAATGCAGCTCTATCAGTTTAAGCAGGCAAAAGAAAAATAGTTTACTTTTCTTGCTTCTTTGTTCTAAATCACCATCAGGGAGTCATCAACAGTGCTTATAGTTTTTGCAGGCCTTGAGTCTAATCACAAAAGAGAAGACCACAGATATATTCTGTGTATTTAAGTATCACTCAAGAAACAAAATAACCAATGGAAAATAAAAACATGTGGAATGTCCAGCCTGGTTACTTAGTGTCTTTCTACCACATAGAACAAAAACACCACCCCAAACAGATTTCTCAAAACAGAAAACAAAATGGAGCAGGTAAAACAGAAAGCAGCTCTATCAGTTTAAGCAACTACACAGACTCAAAAATAAATTACTTTCCTTGTTTCTTTGTTCAAATCACCAGCAGGGAGTCACCAAAACTGCTGGTAATTTTGTGGGCTTTTGAGTCTCATCAGTGTCAGCTTCCTTAAGAAATGGGTTGGAAAAATAAGAAGCAGCTGCCTTAGGTTAAAACCAGATTTGTTATCTTGCAAGTACAACTTTCCATATACCTTCTACAACTTAATTTCACCAAAATTGATACCCAGAACATTTGTCTTTTTTTGCAAAAAATTATGCATGGAGACTCCACATCCTACCCAAATCATTTACATTTTGCTATACTGACACATAAACTATTTCTAATACAGTAAACTCTCAGTTAACCAGAACTCAAGCAACCAGCACTCTCAAGCAGATGGCAAAAAAAAAAAAAAAAAATAGAAGAAATACACTACAATTTTCATGTATTGCACTTTCTAACCCCCCCCCCCTTGAAACATACCTTATGTTTTTAGAGTTTTAAAATGGAAGATAGGAATAAATTCCCTCTCTCCCCAACCTGAGAATAAGTCAAACCAAACAAATAGTGTAGGGTATAGCATTAGTCAGGCCTATTTTTAATAGTAACTCTCAAGCAACCAGAAATTACAGTTATCTGGCATCTACCGATCTCCATGGGTGACAGTTAGCTGAGAGTTTACTGTAGATTTTTCTGTAACCAACATTATATATGAGATATTCTTTCTGTATTCAAAATATTATATCAACCATGCAAGACAATTTGCATGGAAAACAGTTTTAAGACCGTTTTCATATGACACGCTAGTAAATTCACACAATCCGACTAAGATGACATTACCAGAAATGCTCCTGCTGCTGCAAGTGCATGTTGTCCCTTACATATTCATTTGCCATGGCCTAACCCAGGAATTATTCTAAATGTCTAGCATTAAAGTTCTAGTCTTGACAGTGAATCCTCTTACTTGCCACATTTCCTTCGACATACTAGAACAGATTTGATCACAGGTCTTGTTTATATCCATGCTTTATTAGAACCCATTCATTGTTCCTTCTTTCTAGCCATTAGTAAACTATTTTATGAACAATTATATTTACTTAGTATTGTAACTTTGAAAAATTCTACCTGAAACTTCTCTCTCAATCTATTTTTCCTTATGGACTAGTCTAATATATATAATCTTTGCTAAGCATTTAAAATTACTTCTTGATAATAAAACAGAGTTCTCGTATACATGTCTTCTGTGTATCGTCTTTTCCAAAAGGTGATTCCATCAGATAGAAAATCTTTATCCCTGTTCTTTAAACAATCAGCTAACAAAAATTATACCACAATATTTGAAATTATAGGTCTTCCAAACTGTTATACTAGGAATATCCACAATCATCAGTCTCAGAAACACAGTCCTTGTTTAAATATTTGAAAAAGTTCATAATAACTAGAAGTTCATTTAGTACACTGAGTACTATCACACTCTGAAATCAGAGAAAAGACAGGCTGTGAAAACATGATTAATGAGCACAAAACATTTTCTTCACTTTGTCCCTTCGTGTGATAAATTTTCCCTAGAATCAAACTCTTTTTTTGTTTCTGCAACATAGTTGAGCAAACATATATTGCTACACTCATAAATGTGATTAACCATTTTATCCACCCTTTGTTTAAATAGCTATAAAACCCTTCCCCATCTCCCTGACATCATACCTATTATGTTCTTAATTCCTGTAAAACTGATAAATCAATGTACATTTTATTGGGTTAAGGGCTAGGTGATAATGTCCCTTTCTTGTAAAAGCAATTCTGATTGTATTTGCTAGACAAATACCCGTAACACCAGTAACAATTTTGCTTCTGTTTCTAAGCAAATCGTAGATGTTTTTTTTTTTTGTTGTTTGTTTTTTTTAATTTGGAGTAGTGGTCAAGTTGATCTCCTTAGATTAGACCATATGAGTAGCACAGAATGTTAAGGGCTTGAGCTGTAATTTCCATGGTATATGGTTTGATCCCCTCCATTGTCATTTACCTGTAGTGTGACCTTAAGCACGTCACTTAACCAGATTTTTGTCCTGGGTTGCCCTTGAAAAGGGACTGTGTGTCCAATGAGCCTACCTTAACAAATGGGTATTATTGCCATCTGAATCTTATCAGATATTGTTTTTATGCATTTCCTGCAGCTTTATTCTATGCTGATTTGTTCCAGTTTCTTTGAAATGTGCCCTTAATGTACTATACGACTGCTATTTCTATAAATGTTCTACTTTCTGACTGGGATTCTGGAACAGGGTGACTGAATCTCTGTCTACCCACCATTCTCATTTGGAACAGTAGTTCAAACACATGCTAATGCTTTTCATATCTCCAGAAGAGTATGTTTATAGATTTATAGGTGATTATCAAGTTAACTGCCCTAAGAGGCTTTTTTAAGCTTATCCATGTTTTCCCATTTGCAAATGACAGGATAGATTACCCAGAGGCATTTAAATGTATTTAGGTGGCACAGCATTTACAAGCTACTTCTGTACATAAGGGACACAGGTGCCAGTCCAGGAGTAAATTACAGATTTCCCCATCTATTGTTCCTAGTTGCATTTGAAATAGGATCAGGTGCGAACTCTGCTTTACATGGATGGCAAGCCTGTTCCAGAGTAGGGGTAGTCCAGGGGAAACATGCCTGTTCCTATAACATGTTCTATTTATGTTGCAAACAAAGTTTAGGTCCTTCAGTCAGGTTATTTCTAATGCTGTTAGGCTTGCAGGTGTGAAATCATGAGTACTGGATCAGATGAAGCCTTGTAAACGAGGTATAGATCACCTCTCCGTTGTCTGCAGGAGACCAAGTGTAAAGATAAGGCTTTAAGGTAGACTACATATTTCATGTGGGTAATGCCCTATATTCTTTTTGTGAGGTACATATATGGATATTCCAGTTATTATACATACCTGGTCAGTTATATACCTAAGGAAGCATTGTATTCAATGACTGGCTAAATGAAGGCTGAGTACAGTGGGACAATGACATACTTGGACCTGGATGCCACACCCTTGTTTATAAGCTGCACAATTTAAAATGATTTCCTTACAACCGTAGACACATGATGGTCATAATCATTCATTCTTCTAAAATGTTGAGTACAGGAGTTCTCAGTAATGTTATCTGCAAGAATGTGTCAATTTATTTTGGTACATAGTTAATAGAGTGAGTAACGAATTACTGATCATGTATTAGAGTGCTTCTTAGTAAAATAGCCACACAAGCTAAAGTTAATCATCACTGTCCTAAATTATCATTTATATACAAGCTAATATATAACATTTGTCTGGTATTATTACTTTTGTCAAAATATAAACAACCTGCTTTTTTGATGTAGTAACTGTTCAATCCAATCCTGGATGCAAACAGTGATATGCAAAACCTCCAAACACCGGAAATATGGTTTGAGAACATATTATTTCAGAGTGAACTTGTGAGGTTATTCCTGCTCATGGTACCAATGAAGGATTTTGTTTTGTATCAAAGGTTTGTCAGTGCTCCTGCCTAAAATCAGTTCCAACAAATACTTGCCTGGAGAAAAAAGCAGGGCTGTCACTGTTTGATGCACCACAGTGGTCATTTCAGTTCTGAAATCACAGCAGCTGCAACTTTAGCAACTGCATTTACAGAAGAATTTAGTACAGAGAGAGAAAGCTTTTCATAGCAAACAACAGCAACAGATGGCGTGGGATGCAGATGGGTTTACAGCATGAGGTATTCTTTGTGTGGCCAAATATCTCACACTGTGGAAATATTAAAATGGTCAGATGGTCCACATGCAGGATTGTCGACTATGAGACCTCTTCCTAATAAGACAAATAGCATCTCAGTTGTGTTTTTTGTAAAGTAGTAACCGTATGCTTACCTAGTCCTCCCCTTTCTACATGACTACAATAATTTCAAATTAGAAATAGCTAATCTGGGAAATAAATACAAAAAGCTACTTGTGTTTCATGACTGGCCTTCTAAGCTATTTCTGAATGATTTCATTTTGTAATATATTATTATTATGTAAGTACATTGTAGTATGTTATAAGACTGGTGTGGTATGACTGTGGAGTAATTCAAGTATTGTGTACATCAACACTGGCAAGACAAAACCAGGTTTAATGTTATTATTACTTTTAGTTATTTGTTCATTTACCTGAGTAAGTAAAATAGTCTGTCTTAGACCAATTTCAGTCAAGACCTGGGTCAAAACTGCAACAATAAATGTAATAAATATATATATATATATATATATATATATATATATATATATATATATATATATATATATATATATATATATATATATATATTTATATAAATATGTATATATATATATATATATATATATATATATATATATATATATATATATATATATATATATATAAGTCCACATGCTTGAAACCCATAATCCTGAGTCCATAATATGAAAAGATCAAAATGCTGAAGATCACAATATTGAACTGCTGAAATTTCCCCCCTGCAGGACCCATGTTAGCACTCTTTTCAATGGTAAACCTGGCAGGGGAATTCAGTATTCAAGACTTTCAGACATTGTGGTCTTCAGAATTTTGATTTTTCAATATTATGGCTTCAGAATTCTGGGTTTCAAGCATGTGGGCTTCAGGATTTGAATATAGATGGCTGGATAGATAGATAGACAGATAGATAGATAGATAGATAGATAGATAGATAGATAGATAGATAGATAGATAGATAATTTAGAGTAGCCAGAGATGGAAAGAAGCCAGTGTACACAGAAGAACCCACACAGACACAAAAAGAACATGTGGGTGACTGAAACCTTGACTCTGGGAGTTCCTCCTTATTTATCCATTACTTGACAAAACTTGGGATATAACCAGGTATGATCTTTTTACTCAGCTGAAGCATTCTTTCTAAATATCTTAGAAATGTTATGACTTTCAGAAACAATATAAATACTTTAACGGTATTAAGTAATTCGGAGTACAAAGATATATCTAGAAGTATGTGAAAGCAGTTCCTAAGGATGCATCTTCTGAAATTGAAGTGTACATGTTAGTGGCTGAAGGGATTTATTGGGGGTAATGGTATGAAGCAGTGAATATAAAACTGAAATCTCTGTCAAAATAAATGAAATTAAGATGGAATGCCAGCACACTAGATCTGTTGCAAGTATGTCTCAATAAATCTATTAGACTTAATGACATATTATAGAAGCAGCCATGTCCAATCATCTCGGTAAAAGAGCCATTTACAACATTACGCAGCTATTTATTTATTTATTTAGTTAGTTACGTTTTTGTATTTTGTTGACTATGTTATCCCAGCAGTACAGTAAGCATTTTCAGAGGGGACTGTGCAGTCATGCATTCCTCCTCCTAATTAGGCAGCAACTGTCAGTAAGCAAGCCCCCTGTGGGGAGAATGGGTAGCCTGGCCATCAGCACCTGAAGTGGACCTGCTCACTGACATGCAATGGGTTGGCAGGCCCTCAGCACCTGAAGAAGGCTTGCTCACTGACATGCAATGGGTAGGCAGGCCCTTAGCACCTGAGGCAGTCCTGCTCACTGCCATGCAATAGGGTAGGCAGGCCCTCAGCACCTGAAGCGGACCTGCTCACTGACATGCAATGGGTTGGCAGTCCCTCAGCCCCTGAAAAAGGCTTGCCCACTGACATGTAATGAGTAGGCAGGCCCTTAGCACCGCAGTCCTGCTCACTGCCATGCAATGGGTAGGCAGGCCCTCAGCACCTGAAGTGGGCCTGCTCACTGCCATGCAATGGTTTGGCAGGCCCTCAGCACCTGAAGAAGGCTTGCTCACTGACATGCAATGGGTAGCCAGGCCCTTAGCAACTGAGGCAGTCCTGCTCACTGCCATGCAATGGGTAGGCAGGTCCTCAGCACCTGAAGTGGGCTTGCTCACTGACATGCAATGGATTGGCAGTCCCTCAGCACCTGAAGTTGGCCTACTCACTGACATGCAATGGGTAGGCAGGACCTCAGCACCTGAAGCAGGCCTGCTGACTGCCATGCAATGGGTAGGCAGGCCCTCAGCACCTAATGTGGGACCGCTCACTGCCATGCAATGGGTAGGCAGGCCCTCAGCAGCTGAAGTGGGCCTGCTCAGTGCCATGCAATGGGTAGGCAGGCCCTCAGAAGCTGAAGCAGGCCTGCTCACTGACATGCAATTGGTAGGCAGGCCATCACCACCTGAAGCAGGCCTGTTCACTGACATGCAACTCTCACTAGAGGTGAAGACTGGGTTGATGAATCTTAATGAGCAGGGGTGCATGGGCACTAGATTTCTTGTCTAGTTCTGTGATGCCTGGATTTCATGTCTGAGTGAGTAAATTAGCATACTGAATACAGGTAGATGAGGCCTCGCACAGATCCCAGTGAGGTAAAATGGGGGTGGAGGTGGGGGGGGGTGGAAAATAATTCTAGGTTTGTTTTTTGAATAAAGGAAGTACTATCCACTTGGCAGTTTATAGAGCTCCTTCTGATAACATAATTTCTACAGTGGACTAATGTTGTCATATTCAGTTCCTGTAGTACCATTTCAGTTCCTCATTAAAAAATACATTTTAGAAGTTGTTTTGCAGGTATGTTTACCAGTTCTTTCAAGACCCATATAGTAACCCAACTTGTCTTTTTCCACATAACTCTTACATCTTCTGAGCTCTTTGCCTTTTCCTTCAGCCATGCTCTTATCCAGCCTCAAAGGGAGCAATACAAACAAATCCAGAAGAGAATTTGAGGCTGCCCATCTAACTATCTAGGTATAACTTGAATGTGACATGGTGCTACTCTGCTTAACGTATAGTGAAAGTTTGTTTCAAAGGTTGAGATATAACTCTAACTCACCAACTTGCAATATTTATTGATTTATTGATTGATGAAGGTTTACTTCCCTCAGCTGGGTGTTTGAGGAACCATTTATTCAGTGAAGAAAAGAAGGTCCAAGAGGGTCAGATCTTTCATATGTTGAAGGATAGATGCAGAGGTATAAGAAACAGAGTAAAGAGAGAGGTTTAATAGTTACTTTTTGAGACCACTGATTCATTTAGTTAGTAACCTCAGAAGTCTTTCAAACTGAGTGATATGTTTATACAAATAATCCAAAAACTCCAAGGAAAGGGTGCCACAGAACCAGGAACCAATAAAACCACAACAGGCACCCAAAGAAGCAGAAGGTAATAATAAAACATGAGCTTGTAGGTGTATACACCTACAGGCTCGTGTTTTATTATTACCTTCTGCCTCTTTGGGTGCCTGTTGTGGTTTTAATGTTTATACAAATACATGCAAAGATGTTATTATATTCAATAATGGGGATGCTTAGATATGAGTATGTGGGAATTAAGATTTCTTTGGGTCTAGAGGAGAAACCTTTGGAAACTAGATAAGCGAGATAGAAGGCTTTGTGAACTACTATGGAGACATGATGGTCTAATGATAAAGAATAATCAATAAGAGTATTAGATCACTTCCAACAGTGTCTGTTTGGAAGGATGACTCACCTGCATGGTATGGGAAAATGCTATGCTTACTGAAATGAACTACGCTAGTTATTTATTTATTATTTCATTTACATTTGTTTACCGGGAAATTCCGACTGGACACAGGTCCTTTTTCAGCAAAGGCCTGGGGAGAAAAGCTCCACAGAAAGACATGGTAGATGGGAAAACAATAACAATAAAGGTAGGTATACAGTAGAAGTCATTATGACATAGAGTAATACAGGAGCAAAATCAGTACAATTGAGTAGTAAGCTCTAATTACAAACATTGAGAAATAAGAAGTAAAACACAGGGCTACAAATTTTCTAGACAGTAACTAGATAACAGTAATAAC
This sequence comes from Protopterus annectens, assembly GCF_019279795.1. Classification (NCBI taxonomy): domain Eukaryota; kingdom Metazoa; phylum Chordata; order Ceratodontiformes; family Protopteridae; genus Protopterus; species Protopterus annectens. The sequence continues at coordinate 185,468,413 of NC_056732.1, read as the reverse complement.
AGATTAAATAAATAACTAAATCCTGGAAGGATTAACAAGCAATAAGTAATCTTCAGTTCAGTTTTATAGTGATAGAGAGGATACTCTATCTAAAACTGGGAAAGGAGAGAAGGGTTGAAGGGGGGGGGGGGCTATTAGTCGGGGTTTGGACAAGGACAAAGCCAGTGAGAAATTAGGTGAGATTTAAGTGCAGTCTTGAAAAGACTACAGGAAGGAAGGGTAGTTATAGCAATGGGAAGATTGTTCCAGAGCTTGGATATAGTGCAGGAAAAAAGTGCTTCACCTGCTGAGTTTTTGGCTTTGGTGACCTGGAATAGATTTTTATTGCAGGAGCGGTCTAGAAGAGTGGTAGGGTTTGAGAATTGTATGGACCGATGGGATACAGAGAGGGTGGTTTACTAGTTTATGGGCAAAGGTGAGTAGAGTTTGGTTTAGGAGTTGTTGGAGTTCAAGCCAGTCAAGTTCTCTAAGGGAGACACAGTGGTGGCTGCGATAGGAGGCACTAGTGGCAAATTTTGCAATTTTACTGTAGCAGGCTTCGAGTTTGTGTAGGTCTGACTGTCTAAGATTAGTAAGTATATGTGATGCATAGAGTAGGGTGGAGATTAGTTGGGAACTGGCAACAGAGATTCTTGCTGGTTTGGTGAGGTATTAGTGGCTTCTATATAAGGCACCCATTTTTTGCAAACTTTTTTTATTGTTAGTGATATGTGGGTGTCAAATTTGAAATTATTGTCTATCAGTATGCCAAGTAGTTTTGCGTGGGCAGTTGGTGAAATGGAGGTATTATCCTTGGCTTGAATAGTGAAATGTGGGATGTTTGGGGTAGAATTGGAGGATTGGAATATGAGGTGTTTGGTTTTATTTGGATTAAGGAGAAGCTGGGCATTAGACAGCCAGTTTTCAACTGAAGGGAAAGATTATTGGGTGATCTTTTGGAGTTCTGTTAGAGTTGGGGCTGAGCAGATGAGGGTGGAATCATCTGCATACTGTATGAGGGAGGCATGTTTGGTGGCAGTGTGCAGGTTGTTGGTGAAAAGGGAGAAAAAGTTGGGGGCCAAGGATAGAGCCTTCAGGAACCCCAACAGTAACAGGGAGGCAAGGGGATAGCTTGTTGTCCCAGATGACTGATTGCTGGTGGCCTTGTATATAGTTGTGGAACCAGTTTGTGGTTGGTGTGGAGAAAGAGAGGTAGAGCAGAGAGTAGTAGATCATGTGACACAATGTCAAAGGCTTTAGATAGATCCAGAAATACAGCAGAGGAGAGGAGGCCATTGTTTTTGTGATGGAGGATAGTGTTGGTGAAGGAGAGGAGAGCAGTTGACATGCTGTGGTGTGGATTGAAACCATGCTGGGTATTGGAGAGGCAGTTATTGTTAAGGTGGAAATTGGAGACCTGTGAGTTGATGTATTTTTCAAGTATCTTGGAGAGGGGGGAGAGGATGGCAATACATTTTCACTTTTCATTTGAAATTATTGCCCTTACCCACCTGTGTCCCTGATGGACAGAGAAAACAGGTGCTGACTTTGTGGGAACATGGGTGAAATTCTTGGCTAGGCTATAAGGGCCTCCAGGCCAATAGCCTAGTATCATTTTATGAACCTATAACCTGGACGACTGGATGGGGAACAGAAAATATACCCCAGGGATCCCACCTGTGTCCCTGATGGACAGAGAAAACAGGTGCTGACTTTGTGGGAACATGGGTGAAATTCTTGGCTAGGCTATAAGGGCCTCCAGGCCAATAGCCTAGTATCATTTTATGAACCTATAACCTGGACGACTGGATGGGGAACAGAAAATATACCCCAGGGATCCCACCTGTGTCCCTGCTGGACAGGGAAAACAGGTGCTAACCTTGTGGAACATGGGTGAAATTCTTGCCTCCGGGCCAATAACCTAGTATCATCCTATGAACCTGTGAACCTATGAACCTATACCAATTGTTGACATTGTCTAACTCATGGTGGAGCATACTTTTCACTACTACACTAGTGCCCTCCCTTCCTTTCATTGTGTAAATTCATTGCTAAAAAAAAAATCACAATGTATTATGTTAATATGCTACTTCATTTTTTACATATATCTCCCGATCTCAGGCCTTCCTGAGCAACCAAATTTCAGGGTATGATGCCTTGGCCTGAAGAATGTCCATAGTTATCTGATTCTGAGTTACAGTGTAGATCATGATTTCCATATCATCTCAACTGCTATCTAAATGCATTTTTTAAATAGCATCTTCCATCTTTGTTATCAACAACCTGTCCTACATTGTCCATCTGTGGATGTGGTGTGCTTTCCACAGGCACAGAGGTCATAACCACTGAGTGGGTAGGAGATTTAGATTTCACATTCCCTTTGACACCATACCACCTGACCATGGCAACTGTTCACCGTAGTGAATGTCAGAGTCATCTGCAACATCAGGCAGTGAGGAACTGGATACTATGTTACCTGAGAAGACAGCAAATAAAAATACCCACAATAAGTAAGACCCATCACCATTACTTTACTCCTAGTAAAGAAAAGATAAGCATTATTTATAGGCTAGAATGTAATAAGATATATCTTACCTTGTACAGGTGCTCTACATATCTGTTATACTGATGTTCCTATATGACAGAGGACACTGCATTTAGTTATAAACAGTATAATACACAGCTATGCAGTATGCATTTCCCTGATACAAATCTGGTGTATCTCCAGTGGAGATTCCAGGAGCACACTACCATTCGGTGCCAAGATCCAGCACCCACCTTGGGATACTAAGGTTTGAATCCCTCACATGGAGGTGTAAAAAACTCCTGTGTCTCAGCTAAAGGTGGTTAGCCTGATGGACTGCCTTCCATTATCCTGACCTCCTGTGTCAGGCATGCAGCATGATTATGGAAATCATGAATTATGTCAGTGGTCCTGTGCCTAACCTGGTAGTATAGGAAAGATACTTACTGCAACAGTTGTCTTCAGTTTCATAGTTATCACCCGGCCCACCAAACAAGAAGTGCATTTAAGGGCCAGATGGTTTGGATCTCAAGGTTAATTAGTGATGATATGATGTTCCAACAAGAGATGAGCATCCTTATTGGCATGTTTAAAACTAGGGGGTACCCTATCAAAATGTTGCACAAGACAAAGAATGAGGTTAATAAAGGTAGGACCTCAAAATCTGCACCCACATTGAGATCAGGAGGGAGCCTAGTGAACAACTGTAGGGGAACTACTTTGAAAGATGGGGTATTTGTTGTACTCTACAATCAATTAATGCCCCAACTGATCCCCAAGTTCAATGTTATTTGGGAGAATGTTTTTGATGCTGAGCTTAGGGCTAAGCTGGGGCAAAGACCCAGAGTGGTATACAGCAAAGGTAGGAACATTAAGGAATGGTTGGAATTGGATGACAGAAGTACAAAGGGAAATCACAACTCAAGAATGAGTAAATGTAGGGCATGTAACTGGTGTAAGTACATCTACGATGGGCCATACATAGAAATTGCAGGTTTTCACAGGAACCTACAATGCCCCGGAAGGTGTAATTGTAACACTGAGATGGTGGTCTATGTGACCACATGCATTTCTTGTCAGGCATTCTATGTGGGAAAAAACACTAGGCGGCTAAGAGACAGGATTGCTGAGCACACCAGAGACATTAAAAACAAGAAAACATCCAGTTCACTTTTCCTACACTCATCTGTATTTTCAAATTACAAAAGATTTTTGTTTTTTATAATTTTATTTATTTATTTTTTATTTTATTTTGTTTTTGTTAACCGGGAGGGTCCGACTGGACACAGGTCCATTTTCAGTGGAGGCCCGGGGAGAAAAGCTCCATGTTACAATATTAGGTTAATACAATTCTAAGCAATTAATGAAATTTAAAGTAGTACAGGGAACATTTACATGACAAGTTATATATCTAGTAGAATGAACAATTATTATAAAACAGTTTTTTTTTCCCTTCACATTCACAAAAACATTAATAATTTTACATTCACAATACATTTATGCATTTGTATAACTGAGAAGTAAATAAATGCCCATACTGGCAAAATTAAAGTATAGGTATAGGTAAGATGAGAGTAAGACTGGTAAAATTAAAGTATAGGTATAGGTAAGATGAGAGTAAGACTGGCAAAATTAAAGTATAGGTATAGGTAAGATGAGAGTAAGACTGGTAAATTTAAAGTATAGGTATAGGTAAGATGAGAGTAAGACTGGTAAAATTAAAGTATAGGTATAGGTAAGATGAGAGTAAGACTGGTAAAATTAAAGTATAGGTATAGGTAAGATGAGAGTAAGAGGAGTTACGTTAGGTTTTATACTATTTTCAGATACAGATTATAGCCATTATCAGGTATGTGTTGTAGTAAAGAACAGTACAAGTGTTACTATGTTTTCTGCTAATGGACTGATGATATGTTTGAATGAATATGCAAGGATATCAACAGGGCTAAGTAAGGGAAAAGTTATAGTGTAGCAGAATCCTTGCAACTGGGCATAGTTATTGTTACCCAATAGTGGGTGTAGCAAGAGCAGAGCCAATTATTAGAATAATGGGATTTCAGGAGGTGTTTGAATTTGGTACTAGAAGTAATGCTAGTTATAATGATTGGGAGCGAGTTCCAGGTTTAGGCTGTTATGCAGGCAAAGAGAGATTTACCTGCTTCATTTTTATGTCTTATTACTTGAATGAGATTTTGGTTACTAGATCTTAGGGCTCTGGTGGTGGTGTAGGGCTGAATTAGCTGCTGGAGTGCAGGTGTTTTCTCAGGGTAGTAGTAGAATTTATGTGCAACTGTGGCTTGATTAAGCCTTAGCAGCTGAGGAAGTTCCAGCCACTTGAGTTGCATTAGAGAAAGACAGTGTTGGGACCTATTTGTGGAGTCTGTTGCAAATTTGGCAATTTTGTTGTAGCAGGGTTCCATTTTGTGAAGTTCGGTCTGGTGAAGGTTAGTTAAGATAGGGGAAGTGTAAAGAAGGATGGAGAGGAGGTGGCTTCTTGCAATAGTGGCTTTCATCTGTTTAGTCATGAACTATTTGTTTCTATAGAGGAGACCTAGTTTTCTGTTTACCTTTTTGATGGTTTGTGCTATATGGATATCAAATTTTAGGTGATTATCAATCTGTACTCCTAGTAGTTTTGTGTGGTTGGTGGGTGTGATTTGAATATTGTTTTTGGAGTTTATGATGAGGCTATAGTTTGAATTGGATGATCTGCCAGGGGTGAATAGGATTAGTTTAGTTTTCTTTGGATTGAGAAGAAGTTGTATTTTAGTAAACCAGGTTTCTGCTAGAGTAAAGTTGAGTTGGGTAAGGGTGTGTAGTTCCTTTATGCTGGGGGCAGCAGATATTATGGTGGTGTCATCAGCATATTGAACTACTGTGGCAGTGGGCAGTGAAGAGGAGATGTTGTTAGTGAAGAGGGAGAACAGCAGTGGGCCAAGGATGGATCCCTGGGGGACTCCTATGGAAACTGGTAAGAGGGGGGACAGCATTTCTTGCCAGAGAACTGCTTGCTGGTGTTCTGATAGATAACTATTGAACCACAGTATAGTGGAGGAGCATACATTGAGACTGGATAGAGTATTGAGGAGCATGTTGTGATTAACCATATTAAAGGCTTTTGATAAGTCAAGGAAGATGGAAGATACGAAAAGACCTTGGTTTCTATAGTGGTTGACTGTATTGGTATAGGATAGAAGGGCAGTGGTTGTGCTGTGGGAGTGTATGAAGCCATGTTGGGAGATGGATAGTAGTTTGTTTTGTTGGAGATATTGCATTAATTGCAAGTGGACAACTCTTTCTAGAATTTTTAATAAGGGTGATAGTATGGCTATAGGACGATAGTTGGTCAGCTCTAAGGAGTTGCCTCCTTTGTGCAGAGGGACAATGTGGGAAGTTTTCCAGAGGGTAGGTACTTTGTGTTCTGAAATTGACCTATTTATGAGAATAGACACTAGGTATGATATGGCTTCTGCTGCTATCTGAAGGAAATCTGCAGGAAGTTTATCGGCAGCTAGTGTGGTTGGTTTTAGCTTCCTAAGGAGGTTTGCAATCATTTTAGTGGACACTGGTTGTAGGGAAAGGCTAGAGATGTTATTTTTTGTATTACTGTTGGTTGTAGTGGATGATTGTATAGTAGTAGTGCCATTATTTTTCTGGGTATTGGCTAGATTTTGAACTGTTTCTGTAAAGAATTTATTAAATTGTGTAGGAATATCATCCTGGTTGTTTGGCAGTACATGGGTGGGAGCGGATGCTTTCCCAGGGTGAAGTAGTCTATTAATGGAAGTCCAGAATTTTTGGGGGTTGTGCCTATATTTATCCTGTAGATTTTTATAGTAGTTGGACTTGTCTAGTTTAGTTAACCTCTTGGCTTTATTATGTAGTTCAATGTACTTTAACCTTAGACTAGTATTTTTATCTTTATAGGATGCTATCCAGAATTTGTCCCTTTCTTTCATTGTCTTTTTTGTCTCTTGGGTAAGCCATGGGGCATGGTGGGTTTTTGTTCTAATGGATCTAGAGGGGGCATGATGGTCTAGGATATGTAGGAAGGTTGAGTTAAAGTACTGTACAGCTTCATTGAGAAGTAGTTGTTTAAGAGGGAGCCAGTTACAACAACTTAGTGCTTTGTTAAAGTCATTGGCTCTGCAGCGTATTTTATTACGTGTTATTCTGAGTAAAGGTAGGTTGGGTAGGTGGTGGGTCTTGCTCCTAATTAGGTAGGTGGGTTGATGGTCACTTAGACTGTCAGGAAAACAGCCAGATTGATGTACAAAAATGGGTGGGATACCAGAATCTAATCCAAAATGGATTGACGTTTGGTTGTTTTGTCAGTCCTAGTGGGCGTAGTGATTATTTGTGAGAATCCATAAAGGTTGATATGATCTGAGGGATAGTCATTGGAGCAGTTGCCCCAGTCTATGTTAAAGTCACCTAGTAGTATGGTTTCATAAGGAAGGAAGAGTAAGAACCAATTTAACATGTTTTCCATAATGGGAATGTTGTTACCTGGGGGTAGGTAGGCACCTGTGATGATTATTTGTTTGTTTGTGTTTAATTTAAAATTGGCAAGGATAAGTTCTACCTTGTTGATTTCTTCAATATTATAGTCAACTAGTTCTAGTGTGAAGTGACTTTGAAATAGAATTGCTACACCCCCACCCTTTTTCCCTGTTCTGTCTTGATAGGTCCTACAGAGAAGATAGAGGGGGTGACCCCAAGTTAGACTTAGAAATCAAGGAAACTAAATGGCAATTTAGACTGTATGCCAAGGTGCAACCTGAAATTAATGAATATATTTCTATAGCCTGTATGCTAAAACAAAAGAGGAAACTGTGTTAGGTTATGGACATGCATGTGAGCATTATGGAATTATCGTTTTTAGAAATATTGTTTTTAGAAATATTGTTTATTGTGATTTTGCTAGCTCTGTAAGACTAAGCCACTATATTATATTTATTTGATGTTTAAGTTTGTTATTACTACAGTTTTGTGAAGTTTTATTCTTCATTTTTCATTATTTTTATTTCATGCATTTTTTATGTCTGTATTCCTTGACCTAAGTAAAATTATCAACAGAATTGAAAATGTTTAGGTACGGCAAAGGCTAAATTTCTTTTTTTTTCAAAACAAGTTTATTGTTTTAACATATAAGAGAAATATCATAACAATTTTATACAAATAATTAAAAATAGGTATTATTATAATATTCAACAAAACAACTAAAGTATTTACAAAGACATCCACTACAATCAGATCAATTAATTAAACTAAAATACTGTGCTATTGAAATTAGAATTTTTTTAACAAATTTTGTAAATTATCCCATACAATAAAATGTGATTTTTTCTAGTTGTTCTCATTCTAATTGTGCTTATTTCCATATGACACATTATATTCATAACATTTTTAAATTCATTGAACGAAGGAGGTGTATCTGAAATCCAATTTCTAGTTATTATTTTCCTAGCCACTGCTAGGATAGACCATAACAAGGGAAGCTTAATCTTTTAACACATTGAGGTACAGGTGTGTTGAATAATATAAGAGACTTAGAAATAATGAAATTATCTGTAAAAAGAGCCTGCAAAAATTCATTAATTGACTTCCAGTATTCTTTCGACTTCATACAGTCATAAAACATATGAGCCCAGTCAGCATTAATTTCTACATTACATCTCTTACATAGATTATCTTTATTATTAATTTTATTCATCATCAAAGGTGTATAAAAAGATCTATGTAAAAATTTCCATGTATAAAGTCTCCAGAAATGGAAGATGTAGTTCTATAAGCAGATTCCAATATATATTGTTTATCTTGTTGGGTTGGTGGGTCCCCATTAATAGAGGTGAAATAATTCCAGTATGAATCTACATTGTAAAAGGTTTCTTGTCTGATAATTTTATGTATATATGAAAGTTTACCTTTATCAGAAACTTTATGCTGTAAATTTATTATCAAGTAATCAATCAGTTTTGGAATAGATTCTTTAACTGTTATAGACATTAGATCTATTCTATCAATGAGATGTTGTCTAAAGATCTGAACCTCTAACCAGCAAGTTTCTCTTAGATCAAATTCTTGTTTTAAGAAATCTAGATTTTTAACTTTATTATCAGATATCAGCTGATACCAGTACTTTAGATTATTATCTATAGCTAAATGAGCTCCTTCAGAAGTAGATGACATAAGCATACCCTGAGTATAAATTATAGGAATACAATAAAATTCCATTCCCTATACTTAGGGTGCATGAATATAAAGTTACGATAACTAATAATAATATTTAATGGGTAACAGACCATATGTTTAGGTGTAATAGGTGAAGTACAAAATTCCTTTAGCAACCACAACATGGAGTTATTTATAATCATATTTTTATGTGTTAAGGAGATTTTCATGAAGTGTATACTAATTAGCTCCCAATAATCTTTCCATTTTATGACATATGACCGATCTATTAATAAAGTAATAACTTTTATAATAGAAGAGATAATATATAAATTAAAGTCTGGAAAAGAAATACCCCCTTGAGACCAGCTATTAGTATGTTTCTTTAATGCAATCCTAGGTCTATTAGGTGCCCATAAGAAATTTAACATTAGTGTATTCAGTTTCTTGATAGTTATTTTTGTAGGTGAAAGTATTATTGATTGTATTAAGTATAAAATCTTGGGGAATATTATCATTTTAATAATTGTAAGTCTCTCCTCCATAGTAAAAAACATATTATTCCAGGTATTAAAAAGATTTTGTATATTAAGAAAACAGGTATTATAGTTATTATATATAAAATAGATTTAATATCTTTAGATAGTATTATACCTAAATAAGTTATCTGACCTGAGTTGGGTACATATTTAGTAAAATCACTAATGAGAGTATTTTTTCGTGTATATATAGGTAGTATTTTAGTTTTTTCTTCATTGAATATTAAACCAGAAATACTTTTAAAATTCATCATTTTATCAAATAAAGACTGCATAGAAGAATTAGATCCTGCTGATGTAATTAGAACATAATCTGCAAAAAGTTGAATTTTTGATGTTGTATTTTCTTCTATTTCAAAACCCTCTATGTCAGTACTGTTTCTAATAAAATTAGCCCAAGGCTCCATTACTAAAGTGAATAATAGTGGAGAAAGTGGACATCCTTGCTTTGTACCTTTAAGAATGGGTATTTTTGTGAAACATATGTTCCTACCTTAATATAAGCCAGCGTTCCTTTGTATAAATGCTCAATTAAATTTACAAATGCATCAGAGAAATTTGTGCATTTCAGTAAGGTAAACAGATAGTCCCAACTTACTGAATCAAATGCTGAACCTATATCAAGACTAATAAGTGTTAAATCTTTCTTTTTCCTATTTGCAAAATCAATTAATGTTAAAGTTCTTCTTATATTATCAAAAGTATTTCTATTTACAATGAAGCCCGCCTGATCTATGTCTATAATGCCGGGATAATTTTCTTCAATCTATCAGCAAAAATACTCATAAACATTTTATAATCAACATTAAGTAATGAGATGGGTCGATATGAAGAACATCTAGTTGGATCTTTATTAGGTTTTAAAATTGGTGAAATAAATGTATATTGCCAAGATGGGGGTTATTAACTCAGTTTGGGCCAGAATAAAAACCTTATGTATTAATGAATATGTAGTTTTAGAAAGGATTTTATATATCTCTGGTATAATACCATCATTACCCGGTGCTTTGTTTGATTTAAGCTTATTTATTTGTGTAATAACTTCTGTATATGAAATACTCTTGTCCAATAGTTTAATCTGTTGTTTATTAAGCTTTTTATTCATGTTTGTGGTTATAAACTCCTTTATTTTATCTTTAGGTTCCATGTTAATGTTGTTATGGTTAATCTTGTGAAAGTGATTTCTAAATTCATCCAGTATTTCTGGTATACTAGAAACATTCTTCTTTTTCCTTAGAGAAAAGATTTCTTTGATATGGTTTTGTTTATTCAATCTTTTGTTTTATTTTTAAGTCTATGTAAGTATTTGGGGCTTATTGAATAAGACAAAAACTTGTATCTCTAAAGTTATTTTAACTTTATGAGTTAAAATTTCTTTGTATTTCTCATTTAGTTTGTTTATTTCTTCAATAACTTTCTTGTCCATAATATTTTCTTTATTATTATGTTTATAAGAGTCTAGTTTACTTTGAATATCTAACAATTCCTTATCCCAAGATTTCCTTTTGTTAATATACCATCTGATACTTTGTCCATACAGATATGATTTTAAGGCATCCCAAACATAGACAATAGAGACTTCAGGAGTATTATTTATGTCTAGAAAATGTTGTACTTCTGAAAGTATATATTCTTTATAGTCTTTTAGCTGAGTTAAGTATGCTGGTATCCTTTTGATCTGAACATTATGAGTATTTTTTATCATGAATTCGAAAACAATTGAGTTATGATCAGATATAGGACATGAAATGATTTTGGAATTAATTAAATCTGTTACCATCTGGTTAGAAATAAAGACCCTATCTATTTTTGAATAACTTTTGTATCTGTTAGAAAAAAAGGTGTATGGTAATGAT
>NC_056732.1:185432341-185452341 GCF_019279795.1 Protopterus annectens | reverse complement strand
TATAGTATTTAAGGTGTGTTTGAATAAAACAGCAATTTAGCACAGCAGATGTGATATGAGAAAATGGAGACAGAACCCTTTGAAGAGAACCACAAAACTGCCACTGCTGTACTAAACCACAAGTCTTCAGGATCATGGCCAATAAAATATTGTTAAAAAAGCAGATAGTTACTCTAAAAGCTAATCCTCAGGTCTGCAGTGTAAACAAAACCATGCTCATAATTTGCTGTAAGCCCAGCACTCTGACTTTTGAGGCTCTCGGCACAAATATGTAGCACCAGGTATGCTAAAATGCAGACTAAAAACTTTTTCATGAAAATGGACAATAAATGCAGGGAAAATGCAGAGAATTTCATGTAAACTCAACACTTTAGCTGCTGAGACTCTAGGCACAAGACTATAGCACCAGTTAAGATAACAAGCGTAGCAAAGATTTGTTTCATGAAATTAGGTAATGAATCTGTACACATGAAAAGCATGTCCACACAGACTACAGTGCCCATAATAAACTTATATCTCTCATCACCATTATAGTACATTGCTCAAACTAATTTACATCTTCCTCACCCAAAATGCCATCCCTTAAACCTACTAGCCCTACACATAGCCACTGCCATACTGCTACTGCTCTTATATTACCTTACATTATACCAAAATCAATTACAACACTTCAACCACTCTCCCTGGAAAACTACTCCCCAACCCCACCAAGGCACACCCCTAAATTATAACATAGGTGCTAACCTTTTCATCACTCCCCATATAGCTTATTTTGCAAACAAATTCTACCCTCTCATAACCAAATCTCAAACCTGTCTAAAACACGTCAAACTTAAAACCAGACTCGCCAAACTTCTCTTACATATTAACTTGCAATTAAAACTCTCTGGAGACATATACCCAAGCCAAGGTCTTAATCCAACACAAAATGACCCCATCAACTCTACCACCCCTGCACCCCACTGTCCATTATTAACACAACATAATAATTCCTACCTTCTCCTCCTCAACATGAATGTCAGGAGTATAGGGAAATATAGTGCATGAACTGCATGTTTTACTCTCCCTCTATTCTCCTGACATTGTAGTATTAACTGAAACATGGCTAAAACCCAAAAGGCAGTGATAATGAAATCTTAGCTCCTGGATACAACATCATATGTAAAGATAGAAAAATCAAAAGGGGTGAAGGCATAGCAACTGTTAAAAAATCACCTAGCAGTTAAGGCCTTACAGCTAACCATCCTTCACTTTGACAACACAGAACTAATTTTTACTAGATTAAAAATCAGCCCCAAAAAACACATTAACATTATTGGTGAATACATCCCACCTGGTAACACTATACCCACACTAGAGAATATACAACAGTGAACCTCCAGTGCCCTCCCACAAGAAATAATCCTGATGGGAGATTTTAACATTGACTGGCTCACCTGCTCCTCACAAAATCCAACAACTCATATCAACATCCATGAGTTTACTCAGATTATCACATCTCCTACAAGGACTGACAAGTCTGCCAAATGACACTCTATCCTTGACTGGATTATGACTAATAGAACCATCCATTTCTCACAATCTGGTTGTCTCCCAGGTGGCCTGAGTGACCATCAACTAACCTTTCATCTAAGACACAGTATCTATCTCAGGAACCAGACAACTATCCGTTTCTTAAGAAATAAAAAAAGATTCAACCCTGACAGCTTCATCTCTCCTCTAAAAAGCTGCATCTGGGAATCTCTCAGACAAATGGACCTAGAATGTGGTGTTAACTTCTTCATCACCACTTTCCTAGATATCTTAAACTGTCATGCGCCTCCCAGAACTATTAGAGTCAAAGCTAATTATGCACCCTGGTTAAGTAAAGAATGCAGATCTTTGTTTAAAGCAAGAGATAAAGCTTGGAAACAGTTTCATAAAAATATATGCCAAGCCTCAAAACTAACATTCCTAGAACTTAAAAACAAAGCAAAATACTTAGTTAAATTTGAGAAAATCAACTACTACCATAATATTCAAAAAACCATCAAAAAGCATAAAAAAAACCCTCAACAGGTCTGGACTGCCTTAAATAAAATACTCCTCCCAAGTAAATCCAGTACAACCTCTCCAACATCAACCAATAGCTCAGACAGCATAGCAACCCAATTCAATAAATACTTCACAGAAACCATTCTTGCCCTTTCTAATTCTCAGTAATTCCCCCACCACCCCTGATCCTTCCATATCACAGAATAACACTGACCCCTTTTCCATTACAAACAGTTTTTGTTAACAACATAAAAATATTACTAAAGAAACTATAGCCAACCACACTAGCCACAGATAAACTTCTGGCTGACTATCTGCAAATTGCAGTGGACACAATAGCATATCCAACAGCTATACATATAAACAGATCTATACCTGAAAATCTAGTCCCTGAAATTTGGAAAATCTCCCACATTCTACCTTTACACAAAGGAGGTAATTATACAGAACTGACCAACTACTGCCCAATTACCATTCTATCTCCTTTATCCAAAATCCAAGAGAGAGGCATTCATTTACAACTGATGGACTATCTACATACACACACAATCTTATGTCAAAACTCAACACGGCTTTTGCCCATGTCATAGCAACACCACAGCCCTAATGCCCTTTACTAATACTGCAAACCAGCATAGAAACAATGGACAATTTTTATCTGCCATCTTTCTTGATCTTTCTAAAGCCTTTGATATAGTAAATCATAACAAACTTATCAATCTTCTTTCATACCTAAATCTTAGTTAGTTCTCCATTACCTGGTAAAAAAGCTACTTATCTGGATGGCAGCAGGCTATTCAATGGAAACACAATCTCTCCTCTCTTCTTCCAGTTGCCCTAGGAGTTCTCCAAGGCTCTATCCAAGGACCCCTACTATTCTCTCTTTTTATCAACAACCTCCATACCTCTACTCTACATGTTTCAGTGATCCAATATGCAGACGACTCCACCCTTTTATGTGCAGCCCCTTCCTGACCTTAATTCTATAACCTAAGATTCTGTTCTATCTGTTGAAACATTGCTTACTAATGCCCATTTTATCCTTAATCCCAACAAGACCAAACTCCTCTTCAACCTTACAAGATCAACAAGATCAAGTCTCTCATTCAATATCATATCCAAAAATAAAACCATAATCACTCCAGTACCCACAGTAAACATCTGTGTTTTATACAGAAACAAACAATTTCTAACAATAAACACAAAGGCTACCATCGCTCGCACACACCTCATGTCAACTCTCCTTTACACTTCACAAATTTTAACCAACCTCAGAAAAACTGATCTAACCAAACTCGAATCCTGTTATAACAAAATTGCAAGGTACACCATAGACTCCCCATACAGGTCACATTATGGCTTATCCCTTAAGCAATTGAACTGGCTAGAACTCCCTCAACTACTACTCTTTAATGAAGTAACTTGTGCCCACAAAACAAGACTAAACTCCTTCTCTTCAAGCTTACAAGATCAACCAGATCAAGTCCCTCATTCAATATCATATCCAAAGATAAAACCATAATCATTCCAGTAACCCACACTAAATTTCTAGGTGCAGAAATTGACAATAACTTGAAATTTGATATCAACAAATCTCAAACCATTAAGAAGGTGTACAAAAAACTGTTTTATACAGAAACAAACAGTTTCTAATAATAAACACGAAAGCTACCATCACTAGCACACACCTCATGTCACCTCTCCTTTACGCTTCACAACTTTTAACCACCCTCAGAAAACTGATTTAACCAAACTCGAATCCTGTTATAACAAAATTGCCAGGCACACCACAGATTCCCCATACAGGTCACATCCTTGCTCACCTCCTAAGTAATGAACTGGCTAGAACTCCCTCAACTACTACTCTATAATCAAATAAATTTTGCTCACAAAATCCTACATCAACCAGAAAAGAAATCTGCTCTCCAGAATCTTATACAATCACAGTCCAATATCACACCATTCTAGTAATAAATTACTTCTGGACATCACTAAAACTAACAACGCAGCCAGGGAATCATTCATCTCAAACTTCATTCCTAAAATATGGAACACACTACTCACCCAAATAACCTCTAACTGCTCTACAGGGCAATTCAAACACTTCCAAAATCATGCTTTATGAACACTTGTTTCTGTACCTGCACTTGTCCTGGCTAGTTACTTCATTCCCTAAACACTAGTTATATGTAATTCATGCACATTCCTTTGATTGCATTCTAGTAACTCTTCAGTCGTCTGTATGGAATTTATGTATATGTCTGATATTCAATTATGTCGCTATCAAACTAATTTGAAATGTATATATCAATGTAAAATACTATATAAACCTTTGTTAAAGATTTGTATAATGCATATTTTATCTATATTTTAGTCAATTTTGTACTTTTGTCAGCTTCGTATTTTTGTTAATTTGGAGCTTTACTCCCCAGGCCTTGCTGAAAAAGAACCTGTGTCCAGTCGAACTTTCCAGGTAAACAAATGTAAAATAAAATAAATACATGTGTAGGTGACAACAAGTGTTGATAGAAAATTCAATACAATGTAAGCATAGCCGGCTTTAGGCACCAGCAAACCCTGCGGTCGCTGGGGGCGCCCCAAACCACAGCAGGTTGCCTTAGCCTGATATTTTGTAACAGATCTGTCAAACCAACAAAAGCTAGTACAACAATCTTGTGTACTTAATAAACCAAATGGGTAATAACTCATATTTATATCTCCTTTAAAATTCTAAGATATTTCTGGTTATAGTCACAGTGTTTTATTAAGCAACAAGTTTCACAATTTTGTTAAATATTTTACCACTGACATTGTCCATTAGCAGAATTTAACTAAGCCAGGGGTACTTTTAGCCCACTAAAACTAAAAACATAGCCAATTTTAGGTACTTGCAATACCCGTGGCTGCAAGGGAGCCCCCTTAGTCATCCCTGACTGTGTGAATTAATTTCCTGATTATGCTCTTTAGCCTGAACAGGTCTGTTATATGACCCTGTTAGGATAAAGCTGATAATGAACACAAACAAGGAAAGCTCTAGAGAAATCAGCAGCCTGGAGTGACTGTTCTCAGTGTAAACCTTGGATTTTAAGAAAAGCTGATGATTCTGATCTTCAGGGATGGTTTTCTTTTTCAGGGAGTTTTATAAACACTTGCAGAACACCAGCTACTGTAACTTTTAACTTCTTTGCAGAAGAATTCATTGCAGTATCTGTAATAGCAAAATAAAGGCTCAAAATCATGAACATGTTCCAGATATTACACTAATTCAATTAAAAAGTTAATAGTATAACACATTTTTCATCAGATTTCATTTTTTGGACAGATAAGTATAAAACTCTAATGCCTGGATTTATTAACTGTCTGTAATCCTGAATGATTTACAAGCGAATCAAACTTTTTACAAAGGATAGAGCAAAAGTATGAGGAATAATCAGAGAAGGTAAATAAGAGTGACTTACCCCTGCTGCTGTTTGACTGTTAAATGACAGTTACTGGTCTGGTGTGACAATACCAGTGTTGCACAGTGTATTGCTATTTACTGAAATAAGTACAAAACTAGTATTAACTATGGTGTGTGTGTGTGTGTGTGTGTGTGTGTGTGTGTGTGTGTGTGTGTGTGTGTGTGTGTGTGTGTGGGCGGGGATGGATTGTGTGGTTATTACTTCATTAATTGTCATCACAGTCAAACCTTAGAGGTGTGCACATGAGGTTACTATAGCTTGTGCTTGGACTGAGGACAGTGTGTTCATTCTTTTCTTTTACTTTTCTGACAGACCTCAGAGGTGTACAAAGAAGGTTAATATAGTTTGTGCAGGGGCAGTGTACTGTCTAAGTTGTTATTCTTTTCACTTTCCTCACAATCACACTTCAGGCACGTATGCAGCTAGCTGCCTTTGACAGTTTGGGTTGAGGAATGAGGAGACATGCTATGTATACAGTACGTATGTCAGCACTCACTTGAAACACATGACAATGGCAATTTAAACTTCAACTTTCATCCCAGTCTAACACCAGAGGGATGCACAGGCAGTCTTTTTTGAGGGGTCAGGGAGGAAGTCAGTTCTAAGAAAGGACCTGTGTATCCAGGCAACAATTGTCTTGTTAGTTTATTGTGAGTTACTATATTGTCATCTTTAAGCCTTTGGTACAACCTGGATTAAAAAGTTGGGAAAATGCTCTAAATGTATTTCAGAACATGTATAACCCAATGGCTTCTGGTGGCTCTGGCTTAACTGAATTATCTCCTAAATGGTTATTACTGTGCTTACTTGGTCAGGAAAAGTGTACTGAAAAGAAACAAGGAAAACTGAAGCTGAACAGCAACACCGTTTCTTTCCTTAATCAAAATTTCTGTTCAAGCCATCACTGGATGAAAAGGTTGTGTAAAAGGAAAAAAAAAACTTAAAAATGCACTTCAGAGCATATAGGAAGATATGGCTTCTTGAAAAAGCTGAAGAGTAAAGCAAAATTTGAGAAAAGGAAGACAAAAGTAATAGCATAGCATCGGAATTCCAAGATGGCGGGGGGGGTGATTGTAGGAAGATTGGAGAGTATGGTGTGCGCGCGCGCGCGTGTGTGTGTGTGTGTGTGTGTGTGTGTGTGTGTGTGTGTGTGTGTGTGCGCGAGTGTTGGTTGGTTGCAACAGTAGACCTAGGGCTCCATTTCACCCACATCCAGACCTGTACATAGAGTTCCTGCAATGTATCATTGGTGCAACTAAATTCCAGTAACTGTATATGTCCATTTATGAGATGGGCAAACATAGTGTGGTACACAGGCCTGTAGTAATTAAGAGCACTGTAGCTACAGTAAAGTCAGTTTGCAGCATGAACTAAAAGGCTGTTTAGGAGGGGTATCAGCGATAGGGTGATACATAGACTGGAAGTCCCCATGGGGCCCCCAACTTGACATCTGCTGGGGCCCCCTAAAATGCTAACACTGGCCCTGAATGTAAAAAAAAATAGCTTGCTTCTTTTTCTTTTGTAGAAGGGTAACTTGAACTTTAGCAGTCTAGAGGGCTGGAACCTTCCTGTTTATCTACTACTTCCCAGCAGTCAAGCAGATGAAATGAGACTAGGAAGAGTTTACAGAAGCAATTTATACTGAGGGAGGTTACTAAAGAGTAATATTGGTTGTCTGGGTAGGCTCTCACTATTATGGATCTATAGAAAATGGTGGAAGGGAAGAAATATTTAAATAGCTTATATAAGTGGCAATACCAATGAAGGAGAAGAGGGAGGGATTTGTGACTCTGATTATGATAAGGGACAGGAAACAGTGACACTGGTGAAAAGAAAAATCACAACAGAAAAAGGGAGCCCCCAAGTCTGCAAGCACAAGCCTCACTCTCTCAGAAGCTGACTTTGAACCAGAAGTCTATTAGCTACTTTTAACAAAGCAGATTTTAGCTACAGAAACAAAATATTTGCTTTAAAAAGCTAAATAATTTACATACAACCAACTAGAGATTAAGCAAGTTGCAATACAGTTCTTACTTTTCTGATGTAGAGATACTCAAAAGCTAGGTTTATTTCTTTGTTTAAATATGTAAGCAAAGAGTGCCCCTACATAAAACAAACTTCAACTGTTTCAATAAATTCCAGGGACAGTGACATATAGAATTAAGGAAGTAGATGTAATCCAGTCAGTAAGCAGATGAGTACAAAAACATTTCTAACTAGGCACCTAAGCCTCCAAGCAGAAGCCTCACTCTTACTAAAGCTGTTTTTGATACTGAGGCCTATTAGCCACTTTTAACAAAGCAGACTTAAATAAAGAAACAAAATATTTAATTATAAAAAAATCCAAATTATTTAGGTTTATAGGTGTTTGCTAGGCTGATGACCACAAGGGCCTTTTTAATTCTAGCCATGCATCCAAAATCTCTGACAAGTGCTGGTACCATTGATAAGTATAAGCAGGGGCTTGGGAAATAAAGCATTTACAGGGTGTCTGTGTCCATTGCAGACACAGGTGCCAAGCCAGGGATTAATTTCCTGTTTCCCATCTAATTGTCTAAGCTGTACTTGAATTGGGTTAGGGAGGAACTCTGCTTCACATGGATGGGGAGCCTGTTCCAGAGAAGGGGTAGTCTCCAGGATACATATCTGTCTCTCCAGCAAGTTCTATTTATATCACAGGGAAGATTTAAATCTTTAAAATGGGTAATTCCGGTGCTGTTTGTTTAGCTCATATGCAGGAAGGCCATCAGAGTGGGGTCTGACAATGCTCTGTATGCCAGCCATAGATCTCCACTGAACAGCCTGTAGGAGAAATTATATTTGATGGTACTTCTTGCAGGGAAGGTTGAGGGGGAGAAAGAGGTAAAGTTGGAACTGAATTTGTTAGCCAATAAGATTGTTATATCTTCTGGCTCAGTATAGGTAACTCCACTTACAATGAGCTCTGCACACAATTGTGTATTGCCTTTGAGGTTGAGGACATAGATAAAGAATGCTTTGTGGTTGTCCTTGGTCTGGGAGGCCAAATTTAACTCAAAATTGATGAGAGCGGTTTTATCCTGCTGGGTGCTGCACCTCCTAATTTTTGCCATGATTTTCTTCCTTCTGTTATGAACTGTGTTAGACATTTTACAACTGTATATGTTTATGTTGAATTGTGTTAGACATCTAATATGATTTATGCTTTATTATTAGATGTTACTATGGCATGCTAGCATTTGTATGCACCAATTTGTTTTTACTATAATAACATGTATGGTCTATTTTCATAGCTGCACCTTGTTCACTAATGTTATTCATATAATTGTGTTGTGTGTAGACAGCTCATACTAGTGTCTAATTATTTCTATATAATTGTGCTGTTACTGGTGGATAGAATCACATTAGAGAACCACAACAGATTGCTGCTCGCTATATTTTTATCTGTGACTGCATAACTGTTGTTCTTCCAATTGGCTCAGTATCTGCATATTTTTATCTGTGACTGCATAACTGTTGTTCTTCCAATTGGCTCAGTATCTGCATATACTAAGTAGTTGGTGCATGGCATTGTCCTGCATGCGGTAGCTATTTGCTCAGTGTGCTTTTTATAATCTTTATAATATATATTTACCATCTCAAAAGTGCTTACTCCTCTCTGTACTCTTCTTTTCTAGACCTAACACCATTCTTAAGTATTCAACTGTGGTACCACCTTTAACTTTCTTGTAAGAAAAGCGCAGTCCGGGTCTGAACTGTCTGCAAACAGCTACAATTAACTTTGAGTATGTGTCTACCTGTTTGAGCCAATATTCATTTTCCCCTGGAGAGCAATCTGCTTTGGTTGTAAGCAGCCCCCCACCACACACACACACACACACACACACACACACACACACACACACACACACACACACACACACGCACACATCTTCCACTTTCTCTTATTCTCTTCTGATAGCAAATAGTATCCATAACTGATCAATACTGTGTGTTTGTAAATTTAAACTATGACCACAGTAGCCTACTGATACAAGGTTATCCTATTTTTCCACCTGAGAAACTAAGAAATGACTTACAGTTTCAGAGCAGTCGTTGGTCAATTGTGATTGTTTCTTAACACATACTTGTCTTTGCTTTGTGATTGTTTCCAGCCCCTCATACGAGCAACTAACAGGGTCTCTACCCGCTTCGCTCCCCACCCTGCCCCCTATTACCTCCCGCCCCCGGTGGTCCCACCTTTATTGCACTCAAACCCCTCCCATCTTTCTAATAGCTAACCACAGCACTAACCCAACACTACCTCCTCCATCTTCCCACTACTATCACACCTCCTCAACTAACATGTACAAGCATACCTTTCCTATGCTCACTGCATGCACTCTCCTTGCATATCTTACATCCTACCAAAGCTCCATCATTCCCCCACTCAACCACTACCACTGTACTACTACTCACACCACCACTCATGTCTCACCCACACTCAGCTCCCCTCCCACCAACTCAAGAACCATCCCTATGCACCCCCCCACATATTCTACCAACTATATTACTCAAACATAAAGCATCCCTACAACTTAACATAGTAACCCTCCCACTATACCTATTACCCAAAGAGCACAATCATAAAGTTTCCCTTATAAACAAACACATTCAAAAACTGAGAAAACTAATAACCTCATGCATATCAAAACTAGCCCTAAGTGGAGACATCCACCCTATCCCTGGTCCTACCATCTCCAACCCCAATCTTCATAATCAGAGTAGAAACCACAACTTCTCCCATATTACAGCCAATAGAAAACCAAGTGACTTCCTTCTACTATGCCTAAATATTAGAAGTATATCCAACAAAGTCCATGAACTCCATGCCACCATAGACTTGTACTCCCCAGATATAGTCATCCTGACAGAAACCTGGCTAAAACCTCACATTACCAGTGAGCAAATACTCCCTACAGGTTACGGCATACTAAGAGTAGACCGGCTAAACAAAAAAGGAGGTGGTGTAGCTATAATATTTAAACAGCATCTAAACATCCAGATCTTAAAATCATCAGCTCCACAAATAGGCAATGAAGAAATAAAATATACCAACCTCAAAATTAACCAAAACAAAACCATCAACGTAATTGGATGCTACTTCCCACCTGGCCAAAACATCCCTCCCCTAGAAAACCTCCTCAGCTGGTCTACCCACCATCTCCCCCAAGAAACTATCATCTTAGGTGATTTCAATATTGACTGGCAATCCTGTTCTGGCAACAATCCAACCCATCATGTACACCTTCATGGCTTCACTCAACTAGTCCAGTCACCAACCAGGATAAATAAAAACTCCAAGCACACTACCCTGGATTGGATACTAGTCAGTAAGAGCCCCCAGTCATATATAACAGGCTGCTTATCAGATAGCCTCAGTGATCACTCCCCAACATTCCTACTCAAAAAATATCTATACCAAGCTAAACCTGTCATCTACCATCAAATACGTAAAAAACTAAACTTTAACCCACTCACATTCATCTCATCCCTCAAAGAATGTAACTGGCATCCTCTAAAGTACCTCAGTCTAGATGATGCAGTTGAATTTTTTAATACTACCTTCCTGAACATCCTTAATTACCATGCCCCCATAAGATTCTCCAGAACCAAAGCACAACCCTCCCCATGGCTACAGAAAACCATTAAGTCAGAAATGAAAAACAGGGATAAAGCCTGGGAGCACTGGTGCAAAACCAAAACCCTCTCAGCTAGACAGAAATTCCTAGAACTACGCAATAGAGTCAAAAAGCTAAAAAAACAGGACAAATCCCAATACTACCAGTCTACCCTAGACTCCTCACAACACAGCCCCAAACAATTCTGGCCCTCCATAAACTCCTTCCTCCACCCAGGTAAAGTCAGTACCCCTCCTCCTAACATCCCTCACTCCTCAGAAAATATTGCTACCTCATTCAACACACACTTCACCCAAACCATACTATCACTAGCTAAACAACACAACCCCCTCCCCTCCAACCCACACCTTCAACTAGTAATCTCCCCACTGCCTTCTCTTTTTCTCCTGTACCTACCTCCAACATAAAAAACTCTTAACTAAACTTAAACCCACCAAATTAGCAGCAGACAGCCTCCCAAGTGAATACCTACAAATCGCAGCTGATGCTCTGGCCTACCCAGTATCCATCTTGATTAACCGATCTCTGTCAGAAAGTTACGTTCCCACACTGTGGAAAGTATCACATATAATTCCCCTCCACAAAGGTGGACCCTCCACAGAACTAACCAATTACCGCCCCATAGCTATTCTCTCTCCACTCTCCAAAATACTAGAGAGATGCATACACTCTCAGGTCTCAGACTACCTCTTTACTAACAAACTCCTTTCCAGTACTCAGTATGGTTTCCGACCAAACCATAGCACCACCACTGCCTTACTCTCCTTTACTAACACTATCCTTCAGCATAAAAACAATGGCTATCTCTCCTCTGCTACTTTCCTAGACCTATCTAAAGCATTTGACATGGTCCCACACAAACAACTTATCTCTGTCCTCAATAACCTATCCTTCTCACAATCGGTCACCAACTGGTTTCAGAGTTACCTGTCTGACCGCCAACAATCCGTTGTATGGCAGAATGACATATCTCCCCAACTACCTGTCTCCATAGGGGTTCCCCAAGGATCCATCCTTGGACCCCTAGTCTTCTCTGTTTACACCAATAATCTAGCCTCTGCCACCAAACATGGCACACTCATACAATACGCAGATGACTCGACCATCATCTGCTCAGCCCAGTCCCTACCAAAACTGCAAAAGTCACACAGGAAGCCTTTTCCTCTGTTGAAACATGGTTATCCGATGCCCGATTAATACTCAACCCAAACAAAACTAAACTACTCATCTTCCAACCCACCAAACATACTCAAAACAACTCTCACTTTAACATCACGGCAAAAGACAACACCACTATATACCCAACTGAACACACCAAATTCCTAGGAGTGGAAATAGACAATAAACTAAAATTTGACATTCACATATCCATGACTATAAAAAAAGTCCACAAAAAACTAGGAGCGTTATACAGAAATAAGCAATTTCTCACCAAAGCAGCAAAGATTTCAATAGCAAATTCCCACCTTATCTCCACCCTACTTTTTGCCTCTCCAATATATATACCAACCTAAGGCAATGTGATCTAAACAAGCTAGAGACCTGCTACAACAAAATCGCCAAATTCGCCACAGGGGCATCCTACCGTAGTCACCACTGTCTCTCACTTGCTGAACTGGGCTGGCTTGAACTCCCTCACCTCCTTCAGTGGTATCAACTCTCACTCGCCCACAAACTAGTAAACCATCCACTAAATGTCCCATCCCTCCAGAATCTACTCCAACCCTATCGCACCACCAGACCACTAAGATCCAGCAGCAAAAATCACTTGCAGATCACTAAATAACTCTGCTGGTGAAGCACTATTCTCTTGCGCCATAGCCAAATTATGGTACTCACTCCCACCCACAATTACCTCCATACCATCATGCACCCACTTCAAAACTTTACTAAAAGCGCAACTAAAAACATGCTGGCTATGCCCTTGCAACTCCCACTCTAATATCATCCACCCCATCCAACCACTACCTTTCTTTCCACTTCACTAACTACCTTGATTATAGCAAGCTCAGATGCTCATAAGCCAGTACTTATTATACAGCACAAACTTATTCTTCTTGTAACATTTGTTAATGTCTGGTATGCACTTCACAGATAAAGATTCTAGTTGTCTACTGATGTACTATGTTCTTCATCTATAAATATGTTGTAAGTAATTGCTATGTAAATTGTTAATCACTATGTAATCCAATGTAAATACTGTCTGTTTACTTTAACTGTGGAGCTTTTCTCCCCGGGCCTCCACTGAAAATGGACCTACGTCCAGTCGGACACTCCCGGTCAACAAATTTAAATAAATAAATAAATAAATAAATAAATAAATAAATAAATAAATTATACAGCCTATTGATTTTGTGATTCCACCAGGATGGCTTTGTTTTTGAGTTAGTTTTGTACTTCTTCCTGGTGGATACAGCTGCCTCTATGCAGCTATTAACATGCTTGTATAGGGTTTCTGTGAACAGTTCTGCATAGGCAGATGTATTCTCAGGGCTTATGGGGGCTTCAAAATTTGGCAGGTTATCACTTAATAGCAGGAAGTTAGCCTTAGAGTAGTTCTTGAATATTCTTCTGTTAGCTGGGAGTCCATGTTTTATTTTTACTTCAAAGGAGACAATTTTGTGGTCTGACCTTAACAGCGAAGGCATTACTCTAGGGGGTGTGCAGCCCTCTCCCATATTAGTGAGGACAAGATCCAGTATGGTTGCACCCGTGGTTGATGTATTGACAATCTGGTCCAGGGAGTTTGTGTTTACAAAATTCAGAAATCTCTGTGCCTGTACATTTGGTGTCATATAGGATTCCCAGTTAATAGTGAGTTAATTAAATTCTGCTATGAATATGATATTGGGTTGGATGGTGAGTGTTTCCAATAAGTTTAAATACATGGTATGGGTTTCCTGGGTCACAGATGGGGTCCTATAGATTGCAGAGAAGTTGTATTGGATTTTGCCTATGTTAATTTGAACATGGAGTAGCTCAAGTGCATTGTAATGTTTGACCAGCCTTCAGGTATATTTATTTTTTATATAAATCGTGACATATCCACCTTTAGCCCCTGTCTGTGTAGTAACTGGCCTAATGTGTGGAAGGCATTATAACCTTGCACTTTCGGTGTACTCTCTACAGCTTTAAACCATGACTCAGTGACCGCACAAACTTCAGCATTCTCTAGGGTGAGGAGAGCTTCTGGAGAGTAGAGTTTTTGTTTAGACTCCTAACATTGAGCAGTAATACCTTTACATTTTCTTGGTTTTGTTTTGCTATGTCAGAAGTACTTTCAGTTTGGCATTGCCTAAAAAGACACTATGGGGGAAGGCAATGTTTTAGTTAATATTCAAAAGACTAGAGGGGAGAGGTGCAGACAATTCTTGGCAAAGCAGAGTGGACTGTTGACCATCTCCTTCCATGCTAAGAAATATTGCACTCCCTTAGAATGACACCAGAAACTAAGCCAATTATTAAAGTAATTCATCTTTTGTTCATATTGTGGCATCATCCTTGGAGAAGGTGAAATGCTGCTCAATGCTAGGCTTATACAAGCCTTGGAAACATATTCTGAGAGCTCCATGACATGTCTCTTCATATAGCCTAGATAGGTGCATCTCAGGTCATTTACTCCCAGATGGACTTTGATTGAGTCATACTGGTACTTGTGGTTCAATGACCTAAGTGCATGCATAATGTGGTGGATCCTAGCCCCTGATAAACAACTGAGCATGGCTTTTTCCTTACTTAGCCTACTGAGATGGACATCAGTGTGTCTTACAATGGAGTCTCTATTGACCAGAATGTTGGATTGTGTGGTGGCTTGCCTTATGGACTTAGAAGTAGAGGCTCCATGTGATGTGACTGCGTGTGTTGATGTGGGTGTTGTTTTGAAAGAGTATATTTGGGGCTGGTAAGGGTATCTGCTATGTGTACTTTATCTAGGAGGTCTTTGGGGTTTAGGAGGGTTACATTTAAGTGCCTCAGCAAATGTGGGTTTATTTGTCTGCTTTGAATTGTGCATGATGGGTGCAGTGTGTGTACTACTAACAACCTTATTGACATTAGGAGAGCTTTTGTGTGAGAACTTTGTCCCCAGTGACATTGTGTAAATACATCTCTCATACCATATCAGTTTTCTTGAGAATTCACCAGTTATCAATAAACATGAGGTAATTTCTGCATTGCTTCAGGTTGCCCATATCCACCAAGCTGGTAACAGAGACAGTGGGAAAGTTCATATCCATGGCAACAGACCCTTTTTATTGATTAGACGGTTGGAGTGAGAATATAAACCGATGTCAGGAGTATCCAGTTTGCAACTCTGGGGACAGTGCTTGTCACTGCAAACTAGTTGTCCTGTGTGCAATTAGGTATTGGTGAAATTTCTATTGTGCTTTTACAGGAAAAATGTTACTTCAAGAGTCTGTGTCTATACACGGCACTGCCAAACAGTTGAGAGGAAACTAATAAGTAGACCCTGAAAATTTAAGGATCAAGTATTTAGACAGATATTCTGAAGTTAGAAACAAATCAAGCAGTACTTACTGCAAACAAATAATTAGCTTGTCAAGAATGATGAAAAGAGAGGAGTTGCCTGAATGGCTACTGCCTGGCTACTACTCGTACTGGTTTCACCACAGCTTCATGCTGCTGGGATACAATGCTCCTTTACTTCTTCTCTCACCAGAAGCAAAACATTAGCTCCAATCCGAAGATGAGAAGAAGGTGATCCACAGTCTTGTCACAGATAATGCAAGGATCTGTAGGCTTATTGTAGCCTTTTCTGTTAGATGGCTTGAATAGCAACCAGACCAGTCAGGAATGACAAGCACAGACACTAACCAGAAACAGTCAGGGATCAATGCCCTCTGCTCCATCTCTCACTAGAAGCAGAATATAAGCACACATTCCAAGCTGTCACCTATGAAGCAGTTATTAGGCTTTCCAGTGATCAGCAGTCTCCAGGAAATAATGCCCTGTGCTCTTTCTCTCAACAGGAGAAAACAGGAGCAGTAATCCCCACTGGGAGGCAATAACTGGTGGTCTTGCAATAGATGTTAGAGATTTTAAAGATAAGATGGAAAAAGATGGTTAATAGCCTAAGCACTTCAATGTGCACAAAGCAGTTATATATAAAATATGGGCTAACTTAAGCTTTAGCTGTCTAAATGGGAGCCACTAATTTTAAAAGAGAGAGACAGATTGAAAGTGGGAAGGCACTTTATATTCTGGTTCGATGGAATACAGAGGGACGGCCAATAAATTTAAATAGTTGAAGGGGAGTGATTTCACAAAATGATAATTTTGTGCTTATTCACAACAGCCAGTGAAAATGGAGAGGGAAAGAGATATGTGATCACATTAATTTAAGGGGCAGGCAACTAAAAAGACAGTTGAGTTTAACAGCACAACAACACCAGGGTTAGAGGGTAGGAACATTTTCTGTGTGACTTACAAGAGGCACAGCTATGGTCTCTTTCTTAGTTTTAATATGCAATTAAAAGTAGAATATAAGTAAAACACTGTAAAGAAAACAAATCACAACATACAAAACAGAAGAAGGCAATAAAGTAATACAATATGCAAGAAAGCACAAGCAAACTAAGCTTTTCCTCACAGCAAGTTGTGGCAGAGTTTGAGTGAACTTTATCAATAAAGTTTTTCCAGTTCCTCATTCACTTGTCCGAATTACACTTGAATTGAGTTAGGGAGGAATTCTCCTCCACATGGTTACTTACAACAAGCAAGTAATTAACCACGTGCAATACAGTTCTTACTTTTCTTGTACAGAGGCACTCTAAAGCTAGAGTCCTTTGTTTAAATATGCAAACAGGAAGTGCCCCCAATCCATACAAGCCTCAATGACACTGCTTTCACCGGTACTGCTGATTGTGAGGAAGCAGCATACACCATGCTGTAGCTCATAAAAATTACACAGCTTTCAAAAGTGATGATGATTATGGATAGGCAACATGCAGAATGGGGACTATAAGGGTTAATATACAAATGAGTACTCTTATGCTAAAGATCAAATATAGAAAAAAATCCTGATAACAGAACCGTATAAGCAGCATTTTTAATAAAAATTATTCTTCTTGATTGAAAGAAAAGTAAATAATTGTAAATGGCAGGATTACTGTTTTAGCTTAAGGGGAAGAAATCATATTATTTTTTATGGTAGACATTACTATTGCCTAATTAAAAAAAAATATATATATATATATATATATATATATATTTATATATATATTGTGTGTGTGTGTGTGTGCGTGTGTGCGTGTGTTTGTGTGTGTGCGTGTGTGCGTGCATGCGTGTGTGTGTGTGTGTGTGTGTGTGTGTGTGTGTGTGTGTGTGTGTGTGTGTGTGTGTGTGTATAGTCATATAGGTCTACTATCTTTCACTGAAAATTAATTTCACTGAATTTCAATTCACCCTCAAAAAATCTCTGAAAGCTCATATCACTGAAAACTCATTTCACTGAATCACACTTCACTGAATGTAAGTACTGTTGGGCAAATGAAACGTACATGCCCTTTTCCCACTGTAGTGCAATCCTGGAGTTAGTATATATAGTTATGGGGGGTGTGGGGGGGCACAGCCCTTGCACATTGGGTGGTGTGAGGGGCTTAGCCCCCCCAACTACTTAACATTTATATTTATGAATCTCATTTCACTGAAAGCTAACAATATAAAATCAAAAGTAGGTGGCGTGCTATGCCCTACTCCCCCATTTTGGGGCAGTGTGCCCTCCACACCCCTCCTAACTATATATACTAACTCCAGGATCACACTACACTGGGGAAAAGGGCATATGCATTTTATTTGCCCAACAGTACTTAGATTCAGTGAAATGTGATTCAGTGAAATGAGTTTTCAGTCACTTGAGCTTTCAGCTATTTGGTGTGTTTTGAAATTCAGTGAAATGAGTTTTTAGTGAATCAAAGTAGACTTGTATATATATATATATATATATATATATATATATATATATATATATATATATATATATACACACACACACACACACACACACACACACACACACACACACACACACACACACACACACATATAGATGGCCTAATGAAAACTTATCAGGCTAGCACTTACTACTTCTTTGTGGCTTCAGCTTTAAATGTTTTCTGCAATAAGTAGTGAATCTTTTTTTTTAATTTCTTATTTGTAAGACAGAAATGTTTTGTGCTCACACATCCAAGCCAGAATATTAAGAGGAGAAATGCACAATATTTGATTTATCATTAAAAACATCTATATTTCGCATTTCATTTAGATGTGTCCTAATCTTAACCATATAATGCCGAGACATTATTAAACTTTCAACACTGACAAATGCAGATGCAAAGTAGTAGTCACTCAAAATTTAGAGATTTAAAATAGGATAATATTTTCCCTCACACATGTAATACAACGTCATCCCTTGTATCACAATTTATGAGCATGTGTATGCATATGTGTGTGTGTGTGTGTGTGTGTGTGTGTGTGTGTGTGTGTGTGTGTGTGTGTGTGCCTGTCAGTCTTGTGTTTGCGTGTGTGTTTATGTAGGGCTATATGAGTGTATGTCTGTATGTATGCATGCACATGAAATGAAGCACTTCACAAACTATAGAAAAACACATGACACTCCCTGCTCTTACAGAGTTAAAAGGTAGAATAGTGATCTGCACATATTCATACAGTGTAAATAGTGATTTATACATAGTCATACAGTGTAAATAGTGATTTATACATAGTCATACAGTGTAAATAGTGATTTATACATATTCATACAGTGTAAATAGTGATTTATACATAGTCATACAGTGTAAATAGTGATTTATACATAGTCATACAGTGCAAATAGTGATTTATACATAGTCATACAGTGTAAATAGTGATTTATACATATTCATACAGTGTAAATAGTGATTTGTACATAGTCATACAGTGTAAATAGTGATTTGTACATAGTCATACAGTGCAAATAGTGATTTATACATAGTCATACAGTGCAAATAGTGATTTATACATAGTCATACAGTGTAAATAGTGATTTATACATAGTCATACAGTGTAAATAGTGATTTATACATAGTCATACAGTGTAAATAGTGATTTATACATAGTCATACAGTGTAAATAGTGATTTATACATAGTCATACAGTGCAAATAGTGATTTATACATAGTCATACAGTGTAAATAGTGATTTATACATAGTCATACAGTGTAAATAGTGATTTATACATAGTCATACAGTGTAAATAGTGATTTATACATAGTCATACAGTGTAAATAGTGATTTATACATAGTCATACAGTGTAAATAGTGATTTATACATAGTCATACAGTGCAAAGGGCATGCACTGTAGTTACAAGGAGTAGTGGCATGCAAGAGACAATCATATGCAAGTAAAGTAGTGAAAGAAAGTTATTTTAAATACCTTTCCTGTCCTGGGTGTTCCAGATGTTTCTAAATATATTAGACAAAATGTTGTTTTATATTTCATTGATAAACATAAAGTGGGAAGGATTCGTTAACCATATAGTTTGTTACAAGTAATAACTTCAGAACAGCCTTGTTAGAATTTTAATGTAGTGCATGAACCTCAAAGAGTGCACAAAAAAACATGAAAACAACAATCTTTAAGCACTGCTAAACACTGCTATGATCAGGTCTCACTCTAGACACTAGCAGAGGTAAGTGGTAGCCAGCAAAGAAAAATGGCAGAAGACTGACAGTTTTAAAAGCTGCCACAATTTTAAACAAAATGCATTAGACTGAAGCATTTTACAGCACTTAAACACAATAGTCCCTCAGCAAACACTTATTCCACTTTGTCCCCGACATCCTACT
>NC_056732.1:185422341-185427341 GCF_019279795.1 Protopterus annectens | reverse complement strand
GCAATGCTTATGGCATAACACAACATCTACCCTGATGGATGCCTGTATGATAGCCTCAGGACCAACGCTCACCCCAAAGGAACAAACAGGCTGTAGAAAAGGATTGAAGTAGCCATATCAGTTGTAGAGCTGATGACTGTCAAGTACTGAGGAGTCAAAAAAATGAGAAAATAAATTACAAGCCAGTTTTGAAATTCATTGTTTTCAAGCTAAATTCCAAATGAATGCTCATAGTCTCTAGACTCAGGATATCAGGTCTAGGTCTTTCACTCTTGATAAGGCTCAGATTTATATGGTGACATCAAACATATAACCCTGTTAACATTAACTATATCTAGTAGTTAAGCAGGAGTGTCTTTCACTGTTTTTGTATAATGTATGAAACTAAAAACCACGTTTTTTGTAAAAACATTGATATTAGACAACAAAAATTAAAAAAGAATGATATAACTTGTCAACTAAAACGTGTAATGAATCATGTAGTTACCTGGGATATGTGCGGTTTAGTGTCACATACAGCACTGCTGTCATAAATGTAATGGAAGAAAATTCCCATGTAAACAAATGGCATGTATTTTACAAACAGCAGGTATGCACAACATTTACAGGTACAGTAGCTTCCAGAGTCATCATTACACAGATGTGGTCATTTTATATATAGTTTGCGAGACATGAGGTCACTTCCATTGCTTCATTTTTATTATAACCAGATGGAGACAGATAGAAGTTACGAGATGTCCCGGATAAGGAATCAGCTTGCGGAATAAAATGTAGTGCTGAATGAGGAAGAAGAAAGAGAGAGAGAAAGCATGGTAAAGGGAAAGAGACGTGGTGAAATTAAGAGTCAAAATCTATTCTGTTGTACAAGAGGGAGTCTGCATCACCGTGGTATGCTGAGAACAGCAGAAAGTAAAGTCGAGATCTTATCATTTGGCTGAACAAAGATTTCACACAAATGGGACTGGAAAATAAAGTTGGGTTTTGAGCTGAAAGATAAATAGGATAAATGTATGAAAAATGCGATAGAGTGAAACAGTGGTCTAGGTGAAGGTGACAAAAAAGTGAATATGAACTGTGGTAAGTGAAGTTAAAGTGAGAATACAGTGTAGAGACATCAAAGACTGCAGCTTGATAAGATCGTTTTATATGAAAAGAGTAAAGGAATTTCCTTTGAAGAAGAAAGAAGTGATAAAATATTGAGGAAATTTGGAGACGAAATAATAATGGTAGTTGTGTTCTTCAGGTGGTGGTAGGGAGGTGGCATTAGGTTGGACAGTATACATGGCTGATTAATAATATAAAGAGATAGCTGGACATAACAGGCATGACATGACTGTGGAATAGTGGTATTGCATTCAAGAATTTGCTTAATTTATCATGGAAAACAATTGTGTATCTGTTGTGGGGGAACAGAATGTTGTATAATTATGTGGCTCACTAGTGCACCTAGGGTGGGGCAAAGGGGACAGCTGTGTTGCATGCAAAGTGTTAAGGGGTATGATTGGCCACTCTTGAATGCTCTGTAGTATATACTGGCATATTGCATTTGTGGTCAAAAATTAATTTTGTAGTGTTCCATATGTGCTATAAACTGCAGCACCTGCTTACTACAAGTGCAGCAAGCAGTTTGATACAGTTTACAAAAATGAGGTTTTTTTTTTGCTGTTCAAGTTTGGAGACAAGCTTTTATGAGGGTAGGGGTGCAAGATCAGGGGATGGCACAAGGAGCAATAATAACTAGCTACACTTATGATGTGGTTGAATGCTCTCTACAGATTTGTAGTAAGAAAAATTTGAAAGCCCTAGTAATATTATTCTAAATATAAACATTTTAAGGCTATCCACTGGCAAATATTAAAATATGCATCAGCAACTGTTGAGCACAGCAGGGTTCTATGACCATGAATAATTAACAAAGGCTAAAATCCATCTATAAACAGGAGCTCATTAGAAATCTTACTTGAGGCCAGAACAGGGTTTGCAGTAAAGGAACTTAACCATTTCAGCATCTAAGGGGTGTTGTAAGCATGTCAGTTACTCATGGTGTGTGTGCTCTCTTCTCAATGTGCCTCAGCACTTTCATGCACACATAAAATCAACACAGAGAATTATTCAAATTAAAAGATGGAGATGGCGATATAGGAGAATATAGAAAAGGGGGGAGCAAAAAGAGGGAAGCACATATGAAGAACTGCTGAGGAAAGAACAAAAAGGTGGGATATTTGGGATGGGCAAGAGCCAATTTTATATATGCAAAAGAAGTGAATCTCTTAAACCGTGATTTTAACAAAGTGCAGCAAAATGCAACAGGAATATCCAGTTGGGGAAAATAAAGGGCAGTAGAGAAAAATATAACCAGCAAAGAAAAACTGGGAAATAATATGCAGTAAGAACAGGTAATTGAGGACAAGCAAGTACAAATGAAATGTATGTCAAGAAGAGTAGTTTGGGAAGGGAATCAAGGAGAGGTGATAGAACAGAAAGAGGGTTAGGTAAGTTAGCAGGTACAAGTGAACGCACAGAAGACAGACAAGACTGACAGGTGAGGTGCTGACACAATAAGGGAGGGTGAACACAGTAGAGTAGGAGATATGAGACAAAGAAAAGTAAGACAGTGGTGACAGGGAAGACACAACAAGAAACAAGCTTGGTTTACATGCAATAGGGAGTGGTCCACTGTGATGAAGGACAGGATGGGGTTCCCAGCTGACATTCCTGTATGTCTGTGTCCCAGTGGGAACATAAACTCTACTGTGGGATTCCTCACCACTGGGCTGTGGCTTGGATGGTGCAGCAGGAAGAAGTTCTGGACATCTAACCACTAACTGACCATTTCTCCCACCATGTTTGCCATCTCCATTCGGGTGGCATATTGCTGCCCACAGTGTCATTCCTTAGGAGAAAAAATTGTCCATTTCCAGTGCAAGGTAGATATCATTTTGGCCTCAGGTATTGTTCAGCCTGGTGAGGTGACCCTGGCAGACTGCCCCAAAGACAAGGCTGATGTTGTTGCCTCATTGGTAGGCCCATTGATCCTTGGTGTAGTAAAGTCTACAGGTCTAAATGCTACTGCAAATAAATGTAAAATAAATGGAGAAAAATAACATAACAGCCAAACCAAAAGTATATAACAGAAAGGATAGCAAAAGATGGTGAGTAAGAAAGAAAATCACACATGCAGTGAAAAAATGCATCACATAGACATTAACCTGATGGCTACTGTAATCAAAACTACATCAAACCCTTCCCCATATCTGCAATACTTTCCTGATAAATCATCCATGGTGAGAATTGAATGCACATAAATCGATACATGCAACCTGAAAAGCATTCATAACCTGATGAGATGCTTTGATATCACCTCTACACTCTGCAGAGAAACAAACAATAAGCATCAATCACCCATGCAAACTGCATAATGCAGCGCCTATGACTGGAACAAGCCATTCACCCCAACAATACCAGATACACAGAAGCAGATCATGAACCTCTTCCACTGCATGTAGTCCTTGCTAACTGGGAGATGTGGCCATGAACAGGCTGTTCATACCCAAATCTCTAAACATTTGTGACAAATTTATGTGTGTAAAACCCAAACAAATGGAAAGTCAAAGGACAGTAGCTATACACTTGTACTGTGGTGTATTATAGGCAAACATTTACAGAAACAAAATGTACATTGTAGTGCATATTGATAGTGTTGATCTGTGGTAAATGGAGCTGAACTGCCAGTAAAAGAAAAACAGTATGATTGTAGACAACAACTGCAAACATAGTACATAGATGGGCTGTTGCACACACATTTATTTATTTATTTATTTTACATTTGTTAACCGGGGGTGTCTGACTGAGCCGAAAAGGCCCTTTTTCAGCAGAGGCACGGGGAGAAAAGCTCCACAAAGAAAAATTACAGACACATTTAGTTATTTAGACATGATCAGTATACACCCAAATTACAGGAGACATGTTTTACAGTGGTATGCGGCACATAAACAGTTACAGTGGAGAAACAAACAAAAAAATATTAATTTTAAAAATAAAGGTAATTAATAGATTTGTGGTGTACAGCTGAAATTTGGAACATAGGTAGAATACATACATAGTACACAGGTACAGTGCATACATTGTAGATTAGCCAGTGTTTGTGAGTAAGATTGAAAACTATTATCAAGTACTCTAGATTTAGTATGTATGTCATAGTCGTGTACTTGTCTCCATTTGCCTACATGTTCGTTTGAGATTCAAGCAAGCATTGTATCAACAGCATGTTTTTATAAACCTTGAAATGTGAATGTTTTGGTTAACATCTCATGATTGTTTGACTTTTCATTGGATTAGGTTTATTTTATACCAGTTTTCAGTTTCAAGTAGGATATTTAATAATAATTTTCATTGAGTTAGATTTTTTATAAGTCCAGAATTTAAAGATGTTGTTTATTATCTAGTAGTTAATATTTCATTGACTATGTATAAAAGTTATTTTTTATTGTTGATTTGTAGTTTAGTTTTTTATGGTGTAGTCCCTTTAAATGTCAATTAGTTTTAACATGTGTTTGTAAAGGGAGATGTATATATGGGTGTGGGTGTTGGTCGCTCTGTTTGTCTGAAGAAGTTTGGCTATTAGTTGAACGAAAAGCATTGTGGAAATAAATTGTTGCTTAACAAGTTTGACTTCAGTTTAGTTTTTGCCCAGAGTTCCTTTGGAGATTTCTTGGAGTGTGTTCCAGTGTGCCTTGTGGATTTAACCAGGTTTTCTTTAGTATACATAGATGGTCTGTAACATGGATACTTGCTAAGAAGTGAGAGGATACTCAAACCCCGACTATAGCAAGCAGGTGTACTCACCTCAGTGCTCTGATAGTTCTTCCAACCTCCTCCTGTACAGCTGTGCATTCTTTATTATGGCCAAAGGGGCAATGGGGCAAATACAAGTATATGTAAGCTCTATAAATCACATCACTTCCTGGCAGTAAAACTATCTAAAGGGGAAGAAGTACTTA